>NC_058518.1:5029527-5239338 GCF_904849725.1 Hordeum vulgare subsp. vulgare | reverse complement strand
GTTCCCACGTCGATTATTTGATGCTCCATGAACCATGTGCACACATATCGAGAACTCGCAAAAACTCGTTGTTTTTGTCGTTTCGGGCCAGTTTCATGGGCTATAGCGGAGTGTATTTGGGTCCCGGATCGGTTTTCTATGGTCCATGAACCCTATGCACGGCTTTCGAGATGTCGCAAAAACTCGTTGTTTTGACGTTTCAGGTAGTTCCTATAGCGCACTGTTTGGGGTCCCCGGGTCGATTTTTTGATGCTCCATGAACCTTGTACACGGCTATCGAGACGTCGCAAAAACTCGGTGTTTTTGACGTTTGGGGCGAGTTTCCTCGGCTATAAAGCACCGTTTTAGGGCCCTCCGGTTGGTTTTTGATATTACATGAACCGTGTAAACGACTATGAAGATGTCGCCCAAAACTTGTTGTTTTTGTCGTTTCGGTCCACTTTCGTGGGCTATAGCCCAATTTTTGGGGTCCCGGGTCGATTTTTGATGCTCCATGAACCCTATGAACGGCTATCAAGACGTCGCAAGAACTGGGTGCTTTTGTCGTTCCGGGCCAGTTTCATTGGCAATAGCGCATTGTATTGGGGTCCTGGGTTGATTTTTCATGCTCCATGAACCCTGGGCACGAATATCGAGACGTCACAAAAACTCATTGCTTTTTGTTGTTTCGGGGCGAATTTCGTGGTCTATAGCACACTGTTTTGGGTTCCCAGGTCGATTATTGATGCTCCATGAACCCGTGTGCACACATATCGAGACCTCGCACAAAAACTCGTTTGTTTTTGTCGTTTCGGCCAGTTTCATGGGTATAGCGCACTGTATTTGGGTCCGGGGTCGGTTTTTATGCTCCATGAACCCTATGGCACCGGCTTTCGAGATGTCGCAAAAAACTCGTTGTTTTGTCGTTCGGGCAGTTTCCTATAGCGCACTGTTTGGGAGTCCCGGGTCGATTTTTGATGCTCCATGAACCTTGTACACGGCTATCGAGACGTCGCAAAAAACTCGGTGTTTTTTGACGTTTGGGGGCGAGTTTTCCTGGGCTATAACGCACCGTTTTAGGGTCCCCGGTTTGTTTTTGATACTACATGAACCGTGTAAACGACTATGAAGATGTCGCCAAAACTCGTTGTTTTTGTCGTTTCGGTCCACTTTAGCGGGCTATAGCCCAATGTTTTGTGGTCGCGGGTCGATTTTTGATGCTCCATGAACACTATGAACGACTATCAAGACATTCGCAAAAACTGGGTGTTTTTGTCGTTCCGGGCCAGTTTCATGGGCTATAGCGCATTGTATTGGGTCCTGGGTTGATTTTTCATGCTCCATGAACCCTGGGCACGGATACCGAGACGTCACAAAAACTCTTTGTTTTTTGTTGTTTCGGGCGAATTTCGTGGTCTATAGCACACTGTTTTGGGTTCCCAGGTCGATTATTGATGCTCTCCATGAACCGTGTGCACACATATCGAGACCTCGACAAAAACTCGTTGTTTTTGTCGTTTCGGGCCAGTTTCATGGGCTAATAGCGCATTGTATTTTGGGTCCGGGGTCGGTTTTTATGCTCCATGAACCCTATGCAACGGCTTTCGAGATGTCGCAAAAACTCGTTGTTTTGTCGTTTCGGGCAGTTCCTATAGCGCACTGTTTGGGGTCCCGGGTCGATTTTTGATGCTTCATGAACCTTGTATACGGCTATCGAGACGTCGAAAAAACTCGGTGTTTTTGACGTTTGGGGCGAGTTTCCTCGGCTATACCGCACCGTTTTAGGGTCCCCGGTTGGTTTTTGATACTAGCATGAACCGATGTAAACGACTATGAAGATGTCGCCAAAACTCGTTGTTTTTGTCGTTTCGGGCCAGTTTCATGGGCTATAGCGCATTGTATTGGGGTCCTGGGTTGATTTTTCATGCTCCATGAACCCCTGTGCACGGATATTGAGACGTCACAAAAACTCTTTGTTTTTGTTGTTCCGGGCGACATTTCGTGGTCTATAGCACACTGTTTTGGGTTCCCAGGTCCGATTATTGAAGCTCCATGAACCGTGTGCACACATATCGACACCTCGCAAAAACTCATTGTTTTTGTCGTTTCGGGACAGTTTCATGCGCTATAGCGCACTGTATTCGGGTCCGGGGTCGGTTTTTATGCTCCATGAACCCTATGCACGGCTTTCGAGATGTCGCAAAAACTCGTTGTTTTGTCGTTTCGGGCAGTTCCTATAGCGCACTGTTTGGGGTCCCGGGGTCGATTTTTGATGCGCCATGAACCTTGTACTCGGCTATCGAGACGTCGCAAAAACTCGGTGGTTTTTGACGTTTGGGGCGAGTTTTCCTGGGCTATAACGCACCGTTTTAGGGTCCCCGGTTGGTTTTTGATACTACATGAACCGTGTAAACGACTATGAAGATGTCGCCAAAACTCGTTGTTTTTGTCGGTTTCGGTCCACTTTAGCGGGCTACTAGCCCAATGTTTTTGTGTCCCGGGTCGATTTTTGATGCTCCATGAACCCTATGAACGACCTATCAGACATCTGCAAAAACTGGGTGTTTTTGTCGTTCCGGGCCAGTTTCATGGGCTATAGCGCATTGTATTGGGTCCTGGGTTGATTTTTCATGCTCCATGAACCCTGTGCAACGGATACCGAGACGTCACAAACAACTCTTTGTTTTTGTCGTTTCGGGGCGAATTTGTCGTAGTCTATAGCACACTGTTTTGGGTTCCCAGGTCGATTATTGATGCTCCATGAACCGTGTGCACACATATCGAGACCTCGCAAAAACTCGTTGTTTTTGTCGTTTTCGGGCCAGATTTCATGGGCTATAGCGCACTGTATTTGGGTCCGGGGTCGGTTTTTTATGCTCCATGAACCCTATGCACGGCTTTCGAGATGTCGCAAAAACTCGTTGTTTTGTCGTTTCGGGCAGTTCCTATAGCGCAACTGTTTGGGGTCCCGGGCTCGATTTTTGATGCTTCATGAACCTTGTACACGGCTAGTCGAGACGGTCGCAAAAACTCGGTGTTTTTCGACAGTTTGGGGCGAGTTCTCCTGGGCTATAACGCACCCGTTTTAGGGTCCCCGGTTGGTTTTTGATACTACATGAACCGTGTAAACGACTATGAAGATGTCGCCAAAACTCGTTGTTTTTGTCGTTTCGGTCCACTTTCGCGGGCTATAGCGCAACGTTTTGGGGTCCCGGGTCGATTTTTGATGCTCCATGAACCCTATGAACGACTATCAAGACATCGCAAAAACTGGGTGTTTTTGTCGTTCCGGGCCAGTTTCATGGGCTATAGCGCATTGTATTGGGGTCCCTGGGTTGATTTTTCATGCTCCATGAACCCTGTGCACGGATATTGAGACGTCACAAAACTCTTTGTTTTTCGTTGTTCCGGGCGAATTTCGATGTCTATAGCACACTGTTTTGGGTTCGCAGGTCGATTATTGATGCTCCATGAACCGTGTGCACACATATCGACACCTCGCAAAAACTCATTGTTTTTGTCGTTTCGGGACAGTTTCATGGGCTATAGTGCACTATATTCTGCGTCCGGGGTCGGTTTTTTATGCTCCATGAACCCTATGCACAGCTTTCGGGATGTCACAAAAACTCGTTCTTTTGTCGTTTCGGGCAGTTCCTATAGCGCCACTGTTTGGGGTCCCGGGTCGATTTTTGATGCCTCCATGAACCCTGTACACGGCTATCGAGACGTCGCAAAAACTCGGTGTTTTTGACGTTTGGGGCGAGTTTCCTGGGCTATAACGCACCGTTTCAAGGACTTGGGGTCGATTTTTGATACTACATGAAACCGTGTAAACGACTATGAAGATGTCACCGGAACTCGTTGTTTTTGTCCTTTCGGTCCACTTTTGCGGGCTATAGCGTAATGTTTTGGGGTCCTGGGTCGATTTTTGATGCTCCATGAACCCTATGAACGACTATAAAGACATCGCAAAAACTGGGTGTTTTTTGTCGTTCCGGCCCAGTTTCATGGGCTGGCGCATTGTATTGGGGTCCTGGTTTGATTTTTCATGATCCATGAACCCTGTGCACGGATATCGAGACGTCACAAAAACTCTTTGTTTTGTCGTTTGGGGCGAGTTTCGTGGTCTATAGCACACTGTTTTGGGTTCCCACGTCGATTATTGATGCTCCATGAACCATGTGCACACATATCGAGAACTCGCAAAAACTCGTTGTTTTTGTCGTTTCGGGCCAGTTTCATGGGCTATAGCGGAGTGTATTTGGGTCCCGGATCGGTTTTTATGGTCCATGAACCCTATGCACGGCTTTCGAGATGTCGCAAAAACTCGTTGTTTTGACGTTTCAGGTAGTTCCTATAGCGCACTGTTTGGGGTCCCGGGTCGATTTTTGATGCTCCATGAACCTTGTACACGGCTATCGAGACGTCGCAAAAACTCGGTGTTTTTGACGTTTGGGGCGAGTTTCCTCGGCTATAACGCACCGTTTTAGGGCCCCCGGTTGGTTTTTGATATTACATGAACCGTGTAAACGACTATGAAGATGTCGCCAAAACTTGTTGTTTTTGTCGTTTCGGTCCACTTTCGTGGGCTATAGCCCAATTTTTGGGGTCCCCGGGTCGATTTTTGATGCTCCATGAACCCTATGAACGGCTATCAAGACGTCGCAAGAACTGGGTGCTTTTGTCGTTCCGGGCCAGTTTCATTGGCAATAGCGCATTGTATTGGGGTCCTGGGTTGATTTTTCATGCTCCATGAACCCTGGGCACGAATATCGAGACGTCACAAAAACTCTTTGTTTTTGTTGTTTCGGGCGAATTTCGTGGTCTATAGCACACTGTTTTGGGTTCCCAGGTCGATTATTGATGCTCCATGAACCGTGTGCACACATATCGAGACCTCGCAAAAACTCGTTGTTTTTGTCGTTTCGGGCCAGTTTCATGGGTATAGCGCACTGTATTTGGGTCCGGGGTCGGTTTTTATGCTCCATGAACCCTATGCACGGCTTTCGAGATGTCGCAAAAACTCGTTGTTTTGTCGTTTCGGGCAGTTCCTATAGCGCACTGTTTGGGGTCCCGGGTCGATTTTTGATGCTCCATGAACCTTGTACACGGCTATCGAGACGTCGCAAAAACTCGGTGTTTTTGACGTTTGGGGCGAGTTTCCTGGGCTATAACGCACCGTTTTAGGGTCCCCGGTTTGTTTTTGATACTACATGAACCGTGTAAACGACTATGAAGATGTCGCCAAAACTCGTTGTTTTTGTCGTTTCGGTCCACTTTAGCGGGCTATAGCCCAATGTTTTGTGGTCGCGGGTCGATTTTTGATGCTCCATGAACCCTATGAACGACTATCAAGACATCGCAAAAACTGGGTGTTTTTGTCGTTCCGGGCCAGTTTCATGGGCTATAGCGCATTGTATTGGGTCCTGGGTTGATTTTTCATGCTCCATGAACCCTGGGCACGGATACCGAGACGTCACAAAAACTCTTTGTTTTTGTTGTTTCGGGCGAATTTCGTGGTCTATAGCACACTGTTTTGGGTTCCCAGGTCGATTATTGATGCTCCATGAACCGTGTGCACACATATCGAGACCTCGCAAAAACTCGTTGTTTTTGTCGTTTCGGGCCAGTTTCATGGGCTATAGCGCATTGTATTTGGGTCCGGGGTCGGTTTTTATGCTCCATGAACCCTATGCACGGCTTTCGAGATGTCGCAAAAACTCGTTGTTTTGTCGTTTCGGGCAGTTCCTATAGCGCACTGTTTGGGGTCCCGGGTCGATTTTTGATGCTTCATGAACCTTGTACACGGCTATCGAGACGTCGCAAAAACTCGGTGTTTTTGACGTTTGGGGCGAGTTTCCTAGGCTATAACGCATCGTTTTAGGGTCCCCGGTTGGTCTTTGATACTACATGAACCGTGTAAACGACTATGAAGATGTCGCCGAAACTCGTTGTTTTTGTCCTTTCGGTCCACTTTAGCGGGCTATAGCGTAATGTTTTGGGGTGCTGGGTCGATTTTTGATGCTCCATGAACCCTATGAACGACTATAAAGACATCGCAAAAACTGGGTGTTTTTTTCGTTCCGCCCAGTTTCATGGGCTGGCGCATTGTATTGGGGTCCTGGTTTGATTTTTCATGATCCATGAACCCTGTGCACGGATATCGAGACGTCACAAAAACTCTTTGTTTTGTCGTTTGGGGCGAGTTTCGTGGTCTATAGCACACTGTTTTGGGTCCCGGGTCGGTTTTTATGGTCCATTAACCCTATGCACGGCTTTCGAGATGTCGCAAAAACTCGTTGTTTTGACGTTTCAGGCAGTTCCTATAGCGCACTGTTTGGGGTCCCGGGTCGATTTTTGATGCTCCATGAACCTTGTACACTGCTATCGAGACGTCGCAAAAACTCGGTGTTTTTGACGTTTCGGGCGAGTTTCCTCGGCTATAACGCACCGTTTTAGGGCCCCCGGTTGGTTTTTGATACTACATGAACCGTGTAAACGACTATGAAGATATCGCCAAAACTCGTTGTTTTTGTCGTTTCGGTCCACTTTCGTGGGCTATAGCCCAATTTTTGGGGTCCCGGGTCGATTTTTTATGCTCCATGAACCCTATAAACGGCTATCAAGACGTCGCAAGAACTGGGTGTTTTTGTCGTTCCGGGCCAGTTTCATTGGCAATAGCGCATTGTATTGGGGTCCTGGGTTGATTTTTCATGCTCCGTGAACCCTGGGCACGGATATCGAGACGTCACAAAAACTCTTTGTTTTTGTTGTTTCGGGCGAATTTCGTGGTCTATAGCACACTGTTTTGGGTTCCCAGGTCGATTATTGATGCTCCATGAACCGTGTGCACACATATCGAGACCTCGCAAAAACTCGTTGTTTTTGTCGTTTCGGGCCAGTTTCATGGGCTATAGCGCATTGTATTTGGGTCCGGGGTCGGTTTTTTTGCTCCATGAACCCTATGCACGGCTTTCGAGATGTCGCAAAAACTCGTTGTTTTGTCGTTTCGGGCAGTTCCTATAGCGCACTGTTTGGGGTCCCGGGTCGATTTTTGATGCTCCATGAACCTTGTACACGGCTATCGAGACGTCGCAAAAACTCGGTGTTTTTTGACGTTTGGGGCGAGTTTCCTGGGCTATAACGCACCGTTTTAGGGTCCCCGGTTGGTTTTTGATACTACATGAACCGTGTAAACGACTATGAAGATGTCGCCAAAACTCGTTGTTTTTGTCCTTTCGGTCCACTTTCGCGGGCTATAGCGCAATGTTTTGTGGTCCCGGGTCGATTTTTGATGCTCCATGAACCCTATGAACGACTATCAAGACATCGCAAAAACTGGGTGTTTTTGTCGTTCCGGGCCAGTTTCATGGGCTATAGCGCATTGTATTGGGGTCCTGGGTTGATTTTTCATGCTCCATGAACCCTGTGCACGGATATCGAGACGTCACAAAAACTCTTTGTTTTTGTTGTTTCGGGCGAATTTCGTGGTCTATAGCACACTGTTTTGGGTTCCCAGGTCGATTATTGATGCTCCATGAACCGTGTGCACACATATCGAGACCTCGCAAAAACTCATTTTTTTGTCGTTTCACGCCAGTTTCATGGGCTATAGTGCACTGTATTTGGGTCTCGGGTCGGTTTTTATGCTCCATTAACCCTATGCACGGCTTTCGAGATGTCGCAAAAACTCGTTGTTTTGTTGTTTTAGGCAGTTCTTGTAGCGCACTGTTTGGGGTCCCGGGTTGATTTTTGATGCTCCATGAACCCTGTACACGGCTATCGAGACGTCGCAAGAAGTCGGTGTTTTTGACGTTTGGGGCGAGTTTCCTCGGCGATAACGCACCGTTTTAGGGTCTCGGGTCGATTTTCGATACTACATGAACCGTGTAAACGACTATGAAGAGGTCGCGAAAACTCGTTGTTTTTGTCGTTTCGGTCCACTTTTGCGGGCTATAGCGCAATGTTTTGGGGTCTCGAGTCGATTTTCGATGCTCCATGAACCCTATGAACGGCTATCAAAACGTCGTAAAAACTGGGTGTTTTTGTCGTTCCGGGCCAGTTTCATGGGCTATAGCGCATTGTATTGGGGTCCTGGGTTGATTTTTCATGCTCCTTGAACCCTGGGCACGGATATCGAGACGCCACAAAAACTCTTTGTTTTTGTCGTTTCGGGCGAATTTCATGGTCTATAGCACACTGTTTTGGGTTCCCAGGTCGATTATTGATGCTCCATGAACCGTGTGCACACATATCGAGATCCCACAAAAACTCGTTGTTTTTGTCGTTTCGGGCCAGTTTCATGGGCTATAGCGCACTGTATTTGGGTCCGGGGTCGGTTTTTATGCTCCATGAACCCTATGCACGGCTTTCGAGATGTCGCAAAAACTCGTTGCTTTGTCGTTTCGGGCAGTTCCTATAGCGCACTGTTTGGGGTCCCGGGTCGATTTTTGATGCTCCATGAACCTTGTACATGGCTATCGAGACGTCGCAAAAACTCGGTGTTTTTGACGTTTGGGGCGAGTTTCCTGGGCTATAACGCACCGTTTTAGGGTCCCCTGTTGGTTTTTGATACTACATGAACCGTGTAAACGACTATGAAGATGTCGCCAAAACTCGTTGTTTTTGTCGTTTCGGTCCACTTTCGCGGGCTATAGCGCAATGTTTTGGGGTCCCGGGTCGATTTTTGATGCTCCATGAACCCTATGAACGATTATCAAGACATCGCAAAAACTGGGTGTTTTTGTCGTTCCGGGCCAGTTTCTTGGGCTATAGCGCATTGTATTGGGGTCCTGGGTTGATTTTTCATGCTCCATGAACCCTGTGCAGGGATATCGAGACGTCACAAAAAACTCTTCGTTTTTGTTGTTCCGGGCGAATTTCGTGGTCTATAGCACACTGTTTTGGGTTCCCAGGTCGATTATTGATGCTCCATGAACCGTGTGCACACATATCGACACCTCGCAAAAACTCATTGTTTTTGTCGTTTCGGGACAGTTTCATGGGCTATAGCGCACTGTATTCGGGTCCGGGGTCGGTTTTTATGCTCCATGAACCCTATGCACAGCTTTCGGGATGTCACAAAAACTCGTTCTTTTGTCGTTTCGGGCAGTTCCTATAGCGCACTGTTTGGGGTCCCGGGTCGATTTTTGATGCTCCATGAACCCTGTACACGGCTATCGAGACGTCGCAAGAACTGGGTGTTTTTGTCGTTCCGGGCCAGTTTCATTGGCAATAGCGCATTGTATTGGGGTCCTGGGTTGATTTTTCATGCTCCGTGAACCCTGGGCACGGATATCGAGACGTCACAAAAACTCTTTGTTTTTGTTGTTTCGGGCGAATTTCGTGGTCTATAGCACACTGTTTTGGGTTCCCAGGTCGATTATTGATGCTCCATGAACCGTGTGCACACATATCGAGACCTCGCAAAAACTCGTTGTTTTTGTCGTTTCGGGCCAGTTTCATGGGCTATAGCGCACTGTATTTGGGTCCGGGGTCGGTTTTTATGCTCCATGAACCCTATGCATGGCTTTCGAGATGTCGCAAAAACTCGTTGTTTTGTCGTTTCGGGCAGTTCCTATAGCGCACTGTTTGGGGTCCCGGGTCGATTTTTGATGCTCCATGAACCTTGTACACGGCTATCGAGACGTCGCAAAAACTCGGTGTTTTTGACGTTTGGGGCGAGTTTCCTGGGCTATAAGGCACCGTTTTAGGGTCCCCGGTTCGTTTTTGATACTACATGAACCGTGTAAACGACTATGAAGATGTCGCCAAAACTCGTTGTTTTTGTCCTTTCGGTCCACTTTCGCGGGCTATAGCGCAATGTTTTGTGGTCCCGGGTCGATTTTTGATGCTCCATGAACCCTATGAACGACTATCAAGACATCGCAAAAACTGGGTGTTTTTGTCGTTCCGGGCCAGTTTCATGGGCTATAGCGCATTGTATTGGGGTCCTGGGTTGATTTTTCATGCTCCATGAACCCTGTGCACGGATATCGAGACGTCACAAAAACTCTTTGTTTTTGTTGTTTCGGGCGAATTTCGTGGTCTATAGCACACTGTTTTGGGTTCCCAGGTCGATTATTGATGCTCCATGAACCGTGTGCACACATATCGAGACCTCGCAAAAACTCATTTTTTTGTCGTTTCACGCCAGTTTCATGGGCTATAGCGCACTGTATTTGGGTCTCGGGTCGGTTTTTATGCTCCATTAACCCTATGCACGGCTTTTGAGATGTCGCAAAAACTCGTTGTTTTGTTGTTTTAGGCAGTTCTTGTAGCGCACTGTTTGGGGTCCCGGGTTGATTTTTGATGCTCCATGAACCCTGTACACGGCTATCGAGACGTCGCAAGAACTCGGTGTTTTTGACGTTTGGGGCGAGTTTCCTCGGCTATAACGCACCGTTTTAGGGTCCCGGGTCGATTTTCGATACTACATGAACCGTGTAAACGACTATGAAGATGTCGCGAAAACTCGTTGTTTTTGTCGTTTCGGTCCACTTTCGCGGGCTATAGCGCAATGTTTTGGGGTCTCGAGTCGATTTTCGATGCTCCATGAACCCTATGAACGGCTATCAAAACGTCGTAAAAACTGGGTGTTTTTGTCGTTCCGGGCCAGTTTCATGGGCTATAGCGCATTGTATTGGGGTCCTGGGTTGATTTTTCATGCTCCTTGAACCCTGGGCACGGATATCGAGACGCCACAAAAACTCTTTGTTTTTGTCGTTTCGGGCGAATTTCATGGTCTATAGCACACTGTTTTGGGTTCCCAGGTCGATTATTGATGCTCCATGAACCGTGTGCACACATATCGAGACCCCACAAAAACTCGTTGTTTTTGTCGTTTCGGGCCAGTTTCATGGGCTATAGCGCACTGTATTTGGGTCCGGGGTCGGTTTTTATGCTCCATGAACCCTATGCACGGCTTTCGAGATGTCGCAAAAACTCGTTGTTTTGTCGTTTCGGGCAGTTCCTATAGCGCACTGTTTGGGGTCCCGGGTCGATTTTTGATGCTCCATGAACCTTGTACACGGCTATCGAGACGTCGCAAAAACTCGGTGTTTTTGACGTTTGGGGCGAGTTTCCTGGGCTATAACGCACCGTTTTAGGGTCCCCTGTTGGTTTTTGATACTACATGAACCGTGTAAACGACTATGAAGATGTCGCCAAAACTCGTTGTTTTTGTCGTTTCGGTCCACTTTCGCGGGCTATAGCGCAATGTTTTGGGGTCCCGGGTCGATTTTTGATGCTCCATGAACCCTATGAACGATTATCAAGACATCGCAAAAACTGGGTGTTTTTGTCGTTCCGGGCCAGTTTCTTGGGCTATAGCGCATTGTATTGGGGTCCTGGGTTGATTTTTCATGCTCCATGAACCCTGTGCACGGATATCGAGACGTCACAAAAACTCTTCGATTTTGTTGTTCCGGGCGAATTTCGTGGTCTATAGCACACTGTTTTGGGTTCCCAGGTCGATTATTGATGCTCCATGAACCGTGTGCACACATATCGACACCTCGCAAAAACTCATTGTTTTTGTCGTTTCGGGACAGTTTCATGGGCTATAGCGCACTGTATTCGGGTCCGGGGTCGGTTTTTATGCTCCATGAACCCTATGCACAGCTTTCGGGATGTCACAAAAACTCGTTCTTTTGTCGTTTCGGGCAGTTCCTATAGCGCGCTGTTTGGGGTCCCGGGTCGATTTTTGATGCTCCATGAACCCTGTACACGGCTATCGAGACGTCGCAAGAACTGGGTGTTTTTGTCGTTCCGGGCCAGTTTCATTGGCAATAGCGCATTGTATTGGGGTCCTGGGTTGATTTTTCATGCTCCGTGAACCCTGGGCACGGATATCGAGACGTCACAAAAACTCTTTGTTTTTGTTGTTTCGGGCGAATTTCGTGGTCTATAGCACACTGTTTTGGGTTCCCAGGTCGATTATTGATGCTCCATGAACCGTGTGCACACATATCGAGACCTCGCAAAAACTCGTTGTTTTTGTCGTTTCGGGCCAGTTTCATGGGCTATAGCGCACTGTATTTGGGTCCGGGGTCGGTTTTTATGCTCCATGAACCCTATGCATGGCTTTCGAGATGTCGCAAAAACTCGTTGTTTTGTCGTTTCGGGCAGTTCCTATAGCGCACTGTTTGGGGTCCCGGGTCGATTTTTGATGCTCCATGAACCTTGTACACGGCTATCGAGACGTCGCAAAAACTCGGTGTTTTTGACGTTTGGGGCGAGTTTCCTGGGCTATAAGGCACCGTTTTAGGGTCCCCGGTTCGTTTTTGATACTACATGAACCGTGTAAACGACTATGAAGATGTCGCCAAAACTCGTTGTTTTTGTCCTTTCGGTCCACTTTCGCGGGCTATAGCGCAATGTTTTGTGGTCCCGGGTCGATTTTTGATGCTCCATGAACCCTATGAACGACTATCAAGACATCGCAAAAACTGGGTGTTTTTGTCGTTCCGGGCCAGTTTCATGGGCTATAGCGCATTGTATTGGGGTCCTGGGTTGATTTTTCATGCTCCATGAACCCTGTGCACGGATATCGAGACGTCACAAAAACTCTTTGTTTTTGTTGTTTCGGGCGAATTTCGTGGTCTATAGCACACTGTTTTGGGTTCCCAGGTCGATTATTGATGCTCCATGAACCGTGTGCACACATATCGAGACCTCGCAAAAACTCATTTTTTTGTCGTTTCACGCCAGTTTCATGGGCTATAGCGCACTGTATTTGGGTCTCGGGTCGGTTTTTATGCTCCATTAACCCTATGCACGGCTTTCGAGATGTCGCAAAAACTCGTTGTTTTGTTGTTTTAGGCAGTTCTTGTAGCGCACTGTTTGGGGTCCCGGGTTGATTTTTGATGCTCCATGAACCCTGTACACGGCTATCAAGATGTCGCAAGAACTCGGTGTTTTTGACGTTTGGGGCGAGTTTCCTCGGCTATAACGCACCGTTTTAGGGTCCCGGGTCGATTTTCGATACTACATGAACCGTGTAAACGACTATGAAGATGTCGCGAAAACTCGTTGTTTTTCTCGTTTCGGTCCACTTTTGCGGGCTATAGCGCAATGTTTTGGGGTCCCGAGTCGATTTTCGATGCTCCATGAACCCTATGAACGGCTATCAAAACGTCGTAAAAACTGGGTGTTTTTGTCGTTCCGGGCCAGTTTCATGGGCTATAGCGCATTGTATTGGGGTCCTGGGTTGATTTTTCATGCTCCTTGAACCCTGGGCACGGATATCGAGACGCCACAAAAACTCTTTGTTTTTGTCGTTTCGGGCGAATTTCATGGTCTATAGCACACTGTTTTGGGTTCCCAGGTCGATTATTGATGCTCCATGAACCGTGTGCACACATATCGAGACCCCACAAAAACTCGTTGTTTTTGTCGTTTCGGTCCAGTTTCATGGGCTATAGCGCACTGTATTTGGGTCCGGGGTCGGTTTTTATGCTCCATGAACCCTATGCACGGCTTTCGAGATGTCGCAAAAACTCGTTGTTTTGTCGTTTCGGGCAGTTCCTATAGCGCACTGTTTGGGGTCCCGGGTCGATTTTTGATGCTCCATGAACCTTGTACACGGCTATCGAGACGTCGCAAAAACTCGGTGTTTTTGACGTTTGGGGCGAGTTTCCTGGGCTATAACGCACCGTTTTAGGGTCCCTTGTTGGTTTTTGATACTACATGAACCGTGTAAACGACTATGAAGATGTCGCCAAAACTCGTTGTTTTTGTCGTTTCGGTCCACGTTCGCGGGCTATAGCGCAATGTTTTGGGGTCCCGGGTCGATTTTTGATGCTCCATGAACCCTATGAACGATTAACAAGACATCGCAAAAACTGGGTGTTTTTGTCGTTCCGGGCCAGTTTCTTGGGCTATAGCGCATTGTATTGGGGTCCTGGGTTGATTTTTCATGCTCCATGAACCCTGTGCAGGGATATCGAGACGTCACAAAAACTCTTCGTTTTTGTTGTTCCGGGCGAATTTCGTGGTCTATAGCACACTGTTTTGGGTTCCCAGGTCGATTATTGATGCTCCATGAACCGTGTGCACACATATCGACACCTCGCAAAAACTCATTGTTTTTGTCGTTTCGGGACAGTTTCATGGGCTATAGCGCACTGTATTCGGGTCCGGGGTCGGTTTTTATGCTCCATGAACCCTATGCACAGCTTTCGGGATGTCACAAAAACTCGTTCTTTTGTCGTTTCGGGCAGTTCCTATAGCGCACTGTTTGGGGTCCCGGGTCGATTTTCGATGCTCCATGAACCCTGTACACGGCTATCGAGACGTCGCAAGAACTGGGTGTTTTTGTCGTTCCGGGCCAGTTTCATTGGCAATAGCGCATTGTATTGGGGTCCTGGGTTGATCTTTCATGCTCCGTGAACCCTGGGCACGGATATCGAGACGTCACAAAAACTCTTTGTTTTTGTTGTTTCGGGCGAATTTCGTGGTCTATAGCACACTGTTTTGGGTTCCCAGGTCGATTATTGATGCTCCATGAACCGTGTGCACACATATCGAGACCTCGCAAAAACTCGTTGTTTTTGTCGTTTCGGGCCAGTTTCATGGGCTATAGCGCACTGTATTTGGGTCCGGGGTCGGTTTTTATGCTCCATGAACCCTATGCATGGCTTTCGAGATGTCGCAAAAACTCGTTGTTTTGTCGTTTCGGGCAGTTCCTATAGCGCACTGTTTGGGGTCCCGGGTCGATTTTTGATGCTCCATGAACCCTGTACACGGCTATCGAGACGTCGCAAAAACTCGGTGTTTTTGACGTTTGGGGCGAGTTTCCTCGGCTATAACGCACCGTTTTAGGGTCCCCGGTTGGTTTTTGATACTACATGAACCGTGTAAACGACTATGAAGATGTCGCCAAAACTCGTTGTTTTTGTCCTTTCGGTCCACTTTCGCGGGCTATAGCGCAATGTTTTGTGGTCCCGGGTCGATTTTTGATGCTCCATGAACCCTATGAACGACTATCAAGACATCGCAAAAACTGGGTGTTTTTGTCGTTCCGGGCCAGTTTCATGGGCTATAGCGCATTGTATTGGGGTCCTGGGTTGATTTTTCATGCTCCTTGAACCCTGGGCACGGATATCGAGACGCCACAAAAACTCTTTGTTTTTGTCGTTTCGGGCGAATTTCATGGTCTATAGCACACTGTTTTGGGTTCCCAGGTCGATTATTGATGCTCCATGAACCGTGTGCACACATATCGAGACCTCGCAAAAACTCGTTGTTTTTGTCGTTTCGGGCCAGTTTCATGGGCTATAGCGCACTGTATTTGGGTCCGGGGTCGGTTTTTATGCTCCATGAATCCTATGCACGGCTTTCGAGATGTCGCAAAAACTCGTTGTTTTGTCGTTTCGGGCAGTTCCTATAGCGCACTGTTTGGGGTCCCGGGTCGATTTTTGATGCTCCATGAACCTTGTACACGGCTATCGAGACGTCGCAAAAACTCGGTGTTTTTGACGTTTGGGGCGAGTTTCCTGGGCTATAACGCACCGTTTTAGGGTCCCATGTTGGTTTTTGATACTACATGAACCGTGTAAACGACTATGAAGATGTCGCCAAAACTCGTTGTTTTTGTCGTTTTGGTCCACTTTCGCGGGCTATAGCGCAATGTTTTGGGGTCCCGGGTCGATTTTTGATGCTCCATGAACCCTATGAACGATTATCAAGACATCGCAAAAACTGGGTGTTTTTGTCGTTCCGGGCCAGTTTCTTGGGCTATAGCGCATTGTATTGGGGTCCTGGGTTGATTTTTCATGCTCCATGAACCCTGTGCACGGATATCGAGACGTCACAAAACTCTTCGTTTTTGTTGTTCCGGGCGAATTTCGTGGTCTATAGCACACTGTTTTGGGTTCCCAGGTCGATTATTGATGCTCCATGAACCGTGTGCACACATATCGACACCTCGCAAAAACTCATTGTTTTTGTCGTTTCGGGACAGTTTCATGGGCTATAGCGCACTGTATTCGGGTCCGGGGTCGGTTTTTATGCTCCATGAACCCTATGCACAGCTTTCGGGATGTCACAAAAACTCGTTCTTTTGTCGTTTCGGGCAGTTCCTATAGCGCACTGTTTGGGGTCCCGGGTCGATTTTTGATGCTCCATGAACCCTGTACACGGCTATCGAGACGTCGCAAGAACTGGGTGTTTTTGTCGTTCCGGGCCAGTTTCATTGGCAATAGCGCATTGTATTGGGGTCCTGGGTTGATTTTTCATGCTCCGTGAACCCTGGGCACGGATATCGAGACGTCACAAAAACTCTTTGTTTTTGTTGTTTCGGGCGAATTTCGTGGTCTATAGCACACTGTTTTGGGTTCCCAGGTCGATTATTGATGCTCCATGAACCGTGTGCACACATATCGAGACCTCGCAAAAACTCGTTGTTTTTGTCGTTTCGGGCCAGTTTCATGGGCTATAGCGCACTGTATTTGGGTCCGGGGTCGGTTTTTATGCTCCATGAACCCTATGCATGGCTTTCGAGATGTCGCAAAAACTCGTTGTTTTGTCGTTTCGGGCAGTTCCTATAGCGCACTGTTTGGGGTCCCGGGTCGATTTTTGATGCTCCATGAACCCTGTACACGGCTATCGAGACGTCGCAAAAACTCGGTGTTTTTGACGTTTGGGGCGAGTTTCCTGGGCTATAACGCACCGTTTTAGGGTCCCCGGTTGGTTTTTGATACTACATGAACCGTGTAAACGACTATGAAGATGTCACCAAAACTCGTTGTTTTTGTCCTTTCGGTCCACTTTCGCGGGCTATAGCGCAATGTTTTGTGGTCCCGGGTCGATTTTTGATGCTCCATGAACCCTATGAACGACTATCAAGACATCGCAAAAACTGGGTGTTTTTGTCGTTCCGGGCCAGTTTCATGGGCTATAGCGCATTGTATTGGGGTCCTGGGTTGATTTTTCATGCTCCTTGAACCCTGGGCACGGATATCGAGACGCCACAAAAACTCTTTGTTTTTGTCGTTTCGGGCGAATTTCATGGTCTATAGCACACTGTTTTGGGTTCCGAGGTCGATTATTGATGCTCCATGAACCGTGTGCACACATATCGAGACCTCGCAAAAACTCGTTGTTTTTGTCGTTTCGGGCCAGTTTCATGGGCTATAGCGCACTGTATTTGGGTCCGGGGTCGGTTTTTATGCTCCATGAATCCTATGCACGGCTTTCGAGATGTCGCAAAAACTCGTTGTTTTGTCGTTTCGGGCAGTTCCTATAACGCACTGTTTGGGGTCCCGGGTCGATTTTTGATGCTCCATGAACCTTGTACACGGCTATCGAGACGTCGCAAAAACTCGGTGTTTTTGACGTTTGGGGCGAGTTTCCTGGGCTATAACGCACCGTTTTAGGGTCCCATGTTGGTTTTTGATACTACATGAACCGTGTAAACGACTATGAAGATGTCGCCAAAACTCGTTGTTTTTGTCGTTTCGGTCCACTTTCGCGGGCTATAGCGCAATGTTTTGGGGTCCCGGGTCGATTTTTGATGCTCCATGAACCCTATGAACGATTATCAAGACATCGCAAAAACTGGGTGTTTTTGTCGTTCCGGGCCAGTTTCTTGGGCTATAGCGCATTGTATTGGGGTCCTGGGTTGATTTTTCATGCTCCATGAACCCTGTGCACGGATATCGAGACGTCACAAAACTCTTCGTTTTTGTTGTTCCGGGCGAATTTCGTGGTCTATAGCACACTGTTTTGGGTTCCCAGGTCGATTATTGATGCTCCATGAACCGTGTGCACACATATCGACACCTCGCAAAAACTCATTGTTTTTGTCGTTTCGGGACAGTTTCATGGGCTATAGCGCACTGTATTTGGGTCCGGGGTCGGTTTTTATGCTCCATGAACCCTATGCACAGCTTTCGGGATGTCACAAAAACTCGTTCTTTTGTCGTTTCGGGCAGTTCCTATAGCGCACTGTTTGGGGTCCCGGGTCGATTTTTGATGCTCCATGAACCCTGTACACGGCTATCGAGACATCGCAAGAACTGGGTGTTTTTGTCGTTCCGGGCCAGTTTCATTGGCAATAGCGCATTGTATTGGGGTCCTTGGTTGATTTTTCATGCTCCGTGAACCCTGGGCACGGATATCGAGACGTCACAAACACTCTTTGTTTTGGTTGTTTCGGGCGAATTTCGTGGTCTATAGCACACTGTTTTGGGTTCCCAGGTCGATTATTGATGCTCCATGAACCGTGTGCACACATATCGAGACCTCGCAAAAACTCGTTGTTTTTGTCGTTTCGGGCCAGTTTCATGGGCTATAGCCCACTGTATTTGGGTCCGGGGTCGGTTTTTATGCTCCATGAACCCTATGCACGGCTTTCGAGATGTCGCAAAAACTCGTTGTTTTGTCGTTTCGGGCAGTTCCTATAGCGCACTGTTTGGGGTCCCGGGTCGATTTTTGATGCTCCATGAACCTTGTACACGGCTATCGAGACGTCGCAAAAACTCGGTGTTTTTGACGTTTGGGGCGAGTTTCCTGGGCTATAACGCACCGTTTTAGGGTCCCCGGTTGGTTTTTGATACTACATGAACCGTGTAAACGACTATGAAGATGTCGCCAAAACTCGTTGTTTTTGTCCTTTCGGTCCACTTTCGCGGGCTATAGCGCAATGTTTTGTGGTCCCGGGTCGATTTTTGATGCTCCATGAACCCTATGAACGACTATCAAGACATCGCAAAAACTGGGTGTTTCTGTCGTTCCGGGCCAGTTTCATTGGCAATAACGCATTGTATTGGGGTCCTGGGTTGATTTTTCATGCTCCATGAACCCTGTGCACGGATATCGAGACGTCACAAAAACTCTTTGTTTTTGTTGTTTCGGGCGAATTACGTGGTCTATAGCACACTGTTTTGGGTTCCCAGGTCGATTATTGATGCTCCATGAACCCTATGAACGACTATTAGGACATCGCAAAAACTGGCTGTTTTTGTCGTTCCGGGCCAGTTTCATGGGCTATAGCGCATTGTATTGGGGTTCTGGGTTGATTTTTCATGCTCCATGAACCCTGTGCACGGATATCGAAACGTCACAAAAACTCTTTGTTTTTGTTGTTCCGGGCGAATTTCGTGGTCTATAGCACACTGTTTTGGGTTCCCAGGTCGATTATTGTTGCTCCATGAACCTGTTGGAAATATGCCCTAGAGGAAATAATAAATTAGTTATTATTATATTTCTTTGTTCATGATAATCGTTTATTATCCATGCTATAATTGTATTGATTGGAAACACGGTTTATGTGTGGATACATAGACAAAACACTGTCCCTAGTAAGCCTCTAGTTGACTAGCTCGTTGATCAAAGATGGTCAAGGTTTCCTGACCATAGGCAAGTGTTGTCACTTGATAACGGGATCACATCATTAGGAGAATCATGTGATGGACTAGACCCAAACTAATAGACGTAGCATGTTGATCGTGTCATTTTGTTGCTACTGTTTTCTGCGTGTCAAGTATTTGTTCCTATGACGATGAGATCATATAACTCACTGACACCGGAGGAATGCCTTGTGTGTATCAAACGTCGCAACGTAACTGGGTGACTATAAATATGCTCTACAGGTATCTCCGAAGGTGTTCGTTGAGTTAGTATGGATCGAGACTGGGATTTGTCACTCCGTGTGACGGAGAGGTATCTCGGGGCCCACTCGGTAATACAACATCACACACAAGCCTTGCAAGCAATGTGACTTAGTGTAAATTGCGGGATCTTGTATTACGGAACGAGTAAAGATACTTGCCGGCAAATGAGATTGAAATAGATATGCGGATACTGACGATCGAATCTCGGGCAAGAAACATACCGAAGGCCAAAGGGAATGACATACGGGATTATATGAATCCTTGACACTGAGGTTCAACCGATAAGATCTTCGGAGAATATGTAGGATCCAATATGGGCATCCAGGTCCCGCTATTGGATATTGACCGAGGAGTCACTCGGGTCATGTCTACATAGTTCTCAAACCAGCAGGGTCTGCACACTTAAGGTTCGACGTGATTTTATGCGTATTTCAGTTATATGGTTGGTTACCGTATGTTGTTCAGAGTCCCGGATGAGATCCAGGACGTCACGAGGAGCTCCAGAATGGTCCGGAGGTAAGGATTGATATATAGGAAGTCCTGTTTTGGTTACCGGAAAAGTTTCGGGCTCACCAGTAGTGTACCGGGAGTGCCGGGAGGGGTGCCGGGGACTATCGGGAGGGGTGTCACGCCCCAAGGGGTCTCATGGGCTATGGGAAGAGATAAACCAGCCCCTAGTGGGCTGGAATAAACTCCCACTAAGGCCCATAAGGTTTGAGAAGGAGAAAACACAAGGTGGAAAGAGTTTCCTAGTGGGAAGGTGGAAGTAGGATTGGAGTAGGACTCCTCCACCTCCAATTTCGGCCAAACCTTGAGGGTTTGAGGCTGCCTCTTCCCTCCCCCTACCTCCTATATATACTGAGGTATTAGGGCTGATTTGAGACAACTTTTGCCGCGGCAGCCCGACCACATACCTCCACGGTTTTTCCTCTAGATCGCGTTTCTGCGGAGCTCGGGCAGAGCCCTGCTGAGATTAGATCACCACCAACCACCGGAGCGCCGTCACGCTGCCGGAGAACTCATCTAGCTCTCCGTCTCTCTTGCTGGATCAAGAAGGCCGAGATAATCGTCGAGCTGTACGTGTGCTGAACGAGGAGGTGCCGTCCGTTCGGCACTAGATCGGAGAGGATCGTGGGACAGATCGCGGGATGGTTCGTGGGACGGTTCGCGGGGCGGATCGAGGGACGTGAGGATGTTCCACTACATCAACCGCGTTCACTAACGCTTTTGTTGTTCGATCTACGAGGGTACATAGATCCGAAATCCCCTCTTGTAGATGGACATCACCATGATAGGTCTTTGTGCGCGTAGGAAAGTTTTTGTTTCCCATGCGACGTTCCCCAACAGTGGTACCAGAGCTAGGTTCATGCGTAGATGTCTTCTCGAGTAGAACACAAAAGTTTTTGTGGGCAGTGATGTGCGTTTTGCTGCCCTCCTTAGTCTTTTCTTGATTCCGTGGTATTGTTGGATTGAAGCGGCTCGAACCGACATTACTCGTACGCTTACGAGAGACTGGTTTCATCGCTACGAGTAACTCCGTTGCTCAAAGATGACCGGCGAGTGTCGGTTTCTCCAACTTTAGTTGAATCAGATTTGACCAAGGTGGTCCTTGGATGAAGTTAAATAGCAATTCATATATCTCCGTTGTGGTGTTTGCATAAGTAAGATGCGATCCTACTAGATACCCATGGTCACCACGTAAAACATGCAACAACAATTAGAGGACGTCTAACTTGTTTTTGCAGGGTATGCTTGTGATGTGATATATTGGATGTATGAGATGATCATGTTGTAATAGTTGATATCGACTTGCACGTGATGGTACGGCAACCGGCAGGAGCCATAGGGTTGTCTTTAAACTAACGTTTGTGCTTGCAGATGCGTTTACTATATTGCTAGGACGTAGCTCTAGTAGTAATAGCATGAGTAGCACGAAAACCCCAATGGCGACACGTTGATGGAGATCATGATGATGGAGATCATGGTGTGACGCCGGTGACAAGAAGATTGTGCCGATGCTTTGTGATGGAGATCAAGAAGCACATGATGATGGCCATATCATGTCACTTATGAATTGCATGTGATGTTAATCCTTTATGCACCTTATCTTGCTTAGAACGACGGTACCATTATGAGATGATCTCTCACTAAAATTTCAAGACGAAATTATGTTCTCCCCGACTGTGCAATGTTGCGACAGTTCTTCGTTTCGAGACACCACGTGATGATCGGGTGTGATAGACTCAACGTTCACATACAACGGGTGCAAAACAGTTGCACACGCGGAACACTCGGGTTAAGCTTGACGAGCCTAGCATGTGCAGACATGGCCTCGGAACACATGAGACCGAAAGGTCGAGCATGAATCGTATAATTGATATGATTAGCATAGAGATGCTTACCAGTGAAACTATTCTCGACTCACGTGATGATCGGATTGGAGATAGTGGATTTGGATCATGTACCACTCAAATGACTAGAGAGATGTACTTTTTGAGTGGGAGTTCTTAAGTAATATGATTAATTGAACTCATTGTCATGAACATAGTCTAATGGTCTTTGCGGATTACGATGTAGCTTGCGCTGTAGCTCTACTGTTTTTATATGTTCCTAGAGAAAATTTAGTTGAAAGTTGATAGTAGCAAACTTTGCAGACTGAGTCTGTAAAACCGAGGATTGTCCTCATTGCTGCGCAGGAGGCTTATGTCCTTAATGCACCACTCGGTGTGCTGCACCTCGAGCGTCGTCTGTAGATGTTGTGAACATCCGACATACACGTTTCTGATGACTACACGATAGTTCAGTACAAAATGCTTAATGGCTTAGAAGCAAGGCACCGAAGACGTTTTGAAACGTCACGGAATATAAGAGATGTTCTAAAGAGATGAAATTGTGATTTCATGCTTGTGCCCTTGTTAAGAGGTATGAGACCTCCGACAAGATTCTTTGTCCACGAAGTAAAGGAGAAAAGCTCAATTGTTGAGCGTGTGCTCAGATTATCTGAGTACGACAATCGCTTGAATCAAGTGGGAGTTGATCTTCCAGATAATATAGTGATGGTTCTCCAAAGTCACTCCCACCAAGCTGTGAGAGCTTCGTGATGAACTATAACATATCAAGGATAGATAAAATGATCCTTGAGCGATTCGTGATGTTTGACACTGCGAAAGTAGAAATCAAGAAGGAGCATCAATAGTTTATGGTTAGTAAAACCACTAAGTTTCGAGAAAGGCAAGGGCTAGAAGGGATACTTCGTGAAACGGCAAAGCAGTTGCTACACTAATGAAGAGACCCGAGATTAAACCCAAGCCCGGGACTAAGTGCTTCTGTTATGAGGGGAATGGTCACTGAGGCGGAGCAACTCTAGATACTTGGTAGATAAGAAGGCTGGCAAAAGTAGAAAGAAGTATATTTGATATACATGATGTTGATGTGTACTTTACTAGTACTCCTAGTAGCACGAGGGTATTGGATACCGGTTCAGTTGCAAAGTGATTAGTAACACGAAATGAAAGCTACGGCATAAACGGAGACTAGCTAAAGGCGAGGTGACGATACGTGTTGGAAGTGTTTCCAAGGTTGATATGATCAAACGTCGCACACTCCCTCTACCATCGGGATTGGTGTTAAACCTAAATAATTGTTATTTGGTGCTTGCGTTAAGCATGAACATGATTGGATCGTGTTTATTGCAATACGATTATTCATTTAAAGAGAATAATGGTTACTCTATTTTCTTGAATAATCACCTTCAGTGGTTTATTGAATCTCGATCGTAGTGTTACACATGTTCATGATATTGGTGCCAAGAGATACGAGGTAATGATGATAGTACCACTTACTTGTGGCACTGCCGCTTGAGTCATGTTGGTATAAATTGCATGAAGAGGCTCCATGCTGATGGATCTTTATACTCACTTGATTTTGAATCACTAGTGACATGCAAATCATACCACATGAGCAAGGCCTTGTTTTCATTGAGATCAAACAAGATAGTAACTTGTTGGAAGTGATACATTTTGATGTATGCAGTCCAATGGGTGCTGAGGTACGCTGTGGATATCATTATGTTCTTACTTCAATGACGATTTGAGTAGATACAAGAGTATTTACTTAATGAATCACAAGTCTGAAATATTGAAAAGTTCAATCCTGTTCCAGGAGTGAAGTTCGTCGTAACAAGAGGATAAACTGTCTACGATATGATCATAGAAATGAATATCTGAGTTACGAGTTTTGGTACGCAGTTAAGACAATGTGGAAATTGTTTCGCAGTTCATGCCACCTGGAACATCATAGTGTGATGATGTGTCTGAACGTCATAGCCACGCACTATTTGGTATGGTGCATGCTATGATGTCTCTTATCGAATTACCACTATCGTTTATGGGTTATGCGTTAGAGACAACCGCATTCACTTTAAATAGGGCACCGCGTATTTCCGTTGAGATGACACAGTATAGACTGAGGTTTAGAGAAATCTAAACTGTCGTTTCTTGAAAGTTTGGGGCTTCGACACTTGTGTGAAAAAGTTTCAGTCGAATAAGCTCAAACCCAAAGCGGATAAATGCATCTTCATAGGATATCCAAAACAGTTGGATACATCTCCTATCTCAGAACCGAAAGCAAAGTGTTTGTTTCTAGAAACGGAGCCTTTCTCGAGGAAAGTTTTCTCTCGAACGAATTGAGTGGGAGGGTGGTAGAACTTGATGAGGTTATTGAACCATCACTTCAACCAGTGTGTAGCAGGGCGTAGGAAGTTGTTCCCGTGGCGCCTACACCAATTGAAGTGAAAGCTGATGATGGTGATCATCGAGCATCGGATCAAGTTACTACAAACCTCGTAGGTTGACAAGGTCGTGTACTACTGCAGAGTGGTACGGTAACCCTGTCTTGGAGGTCATGTTGTTGAGCAACAGTGAACCTACGAGTTATGGAGAAAGCAATGGTGGGCCCGGATTCCAACAAATGGCTGGAAGCCATGTAATCCGAGAGAGGATCCACGTATGAAAACAAAGTGTAGACTTTGGAAGAACTACTTGATGGTCATAGGACTATTGAGTAAAGATGAATCTTTAAAAGGAAGACAGACGATGATGGTGATAAGTCACTATTAAGAAAAGCTCGACTTGTCGCTAAGATGTTTCCGACAAGATCAAACAGTTGACTATGATGAGACTTTCTCACTCGTAGCGATGCTGAAAGTCTGTTAGAATTATGTTAGTAGTTGCTGCATTATTTATGAAATATTGCACATAGGATGTCAAAACATTGTTTCCTCGACGGTTTCCTTGAGCAAACATTGTATGTGATACAACCAGGAGGTTTTGTCGATCCTAAAGATACTAGCAAGTATGCAAGCTCCAGCGATCCTTCAATGGACTGGTGCAAGCATCTCGGAGTTGGAATATACACTTTGATGAGATGATCAAAGATTTTGGGTTTGTACAAGGTTTATGAGAAACTTGTATTTCCAAAAAAGTGAGTGGGAGCACTATAGAATTTCTGATAAGTATATGTGGTTGACATATTGTGGATCAGAAGTAATGTAGAATTTCTGTAAAGCATACAAGGTTGTTTGAAAGGAGTTTTCAAAGGAGTACCTAGATTGCACTACTTGAACGTTGAGCATCAAAGATCTATGGAGATAGATCAAAAGCGCTTAATGGAAGTTTCAACAAGATGCATGCCTTGACAAGTTTTTGAAGGAGTTCAAAATAGATCAGCAAAGAAGGAGTTCTTGGTTGCGTTGTGAGGTGTGAATTTGAGTAAGACTCAAAACCCGACCCTGGCAGAATAAAGAGAATAGACGAAGGTCGTCTTCTATGCCTTGGCCGTAGAATCTGAAGTATGCCATGCTGGGTACCGCACCTGATGTGTGCCTTGACTCAAAGTCTGTTGAGAGGTACAGAGAGTGATCCATGATTGAATCACTAGCATCGGTCAAAATTTATCCTTAGTAACTGATGGACTAAGGAATTTTTCTCGATTATGGAGGTGGTTAAAGAGTTCGTCGTAAAGGGTTACGTCGATGCAAGCTTTGACACTAATCCGAATAACTATGAGTAGTGAAACGGATTCGTATAGTAGAGTAGATATTTGGAGTATTTCCGAATAGCACATAGTAGCAGCATCTATAAGATGACATAAAGATTTGTAAAGAACACACGGATCTGAAAGTTTCATAACCGTCGACTAAAACCTCTCTCACGAGCAAGACGTGATCAAACCCCATAACTATATGGGTGTTGGATTCGTTGGAATCACATGGTGATGTGAACTAGATTATTGACTCTGGTGCAAGTGGGAGACTGTTGGAAATATGCCCTAGAGGCAATAATAAATTAGTTATTATTATATTTCTTTGTTCATGATAATCGTTTATTATCCATGCTATAATTGTATTGATTGGAAACACGGTGCATGTGTGGATACATAGACAAAACACTGTCCCTAGTAAGCCTCTAGTTGACTAACTCGTTGATCAAAGATGGTCAAGGTTTCCTGACCATAGGCAAGTGTTTTCACTGTTGGGGAACGTCGCATGGGAAACAAAAATTTTCCTACGGGCACGAAGACCTATCATGGTGATGTCCATCTACGAGAGGGGATGAGTGATCTACGTACCCTTGTAGATCGTACAGCAGAAGCGTTAGAGAACGCGGTTGATGTAGTGGAACGTCCTCACGTCCCTCGATCCGCCCCGCGAACAATCCCGCGATCAGTCCCACGATCTAGTACCGAACGGACGGCACCTCCGCGTTCAGCACACGTACAGCTCGACGATGATCTCGGCCTTCTTGATCCAGCAAGAGAGACGGAGAGGTAGAAGAGTTCTCCGGCAGCGTGACGGCGCTCCGGAGGTTGGTGATGATCTCGTCTCAGCAGGGCTCCGCCCGAGCTCCGCAGAAACGCGATCTAGAGGAAAAACTATGGAGGTATGTGGTCGGGCTGCCGTGGCAAAAGTTGTCTCAAATCAGCCCTAATACCTTAGTATATATAGGAGGGAGGGGGAGGGAAGAGGCAGCCTCAAACCCTCAAGGTTTGGCCGAAATTGGAGGTGGAGGAGTCCTACTCCAATCCTACTTGGAGTAGGATTCCACCTTCCCACTTGGAAACTCTTTCCACCTTGTGTTTTTTCCTTCTCAAACCTTATGGGCCTTAGTGGGAACTTATTCCAGCCCACTAGGGGCTGGTTTATCTCTTCCCATAGCCCATGAGACCCCTTGGGGCGTGACACCCCTCCCGATGGTCCCCGGCACCCCTCCCGGCACTCCCGGTACACTACCGATGAGCCCGAAACTTTTCCGGTAATGCACGAAAACCTTCCGGTAACCAAATGGGGTCATCCTATATATCAATCTTCGTTTCCGGACCATTCCGGAAACCCTCGTGACGTCCGTGATCTCATCCGGGACTCCGAACAACATTCGGTAACCAACCATATAACTCAAATACGCATAAAACAACGTCGAACCTTAAGTGTGCAGACCCTGCGGGTTCGAGAACTATGTAGACATGACCCGAGAGACTCCTCGGTCAATATCCAATAGCGGGACCTGGATACCCATATTGGATCCTACATATTCTACGAAGATCTTATCGTTTGAACCTCAGTGCCAAGGATTCGTATAATCCCGTATGTCATTCCCTTTGTCCTTCGGTATGTTACTTGCCCGAGATTCGATCGTCAGTATCCGCATACCTATTTCAATCTCGTTTACCGGCAAGTCTCTTTACTCGTTCCGTAATACAAGATCCCGCAACTTACACTAAGTTACATTGCTTGCAAGGCTTGTGTGTGATGTTGTATTACCGAGTGGGCCCCGAGATACCTCTCCGTCACACGGAGTGACAAATCCCAGTCTTGATCCATACTAACTCAACTAACACCTTCGGAGATACCTGTAGAGCATCTTTATAGTCACCCAGTTACGTTGCGACGTTTGATACACACAAAGCATTCCTCCGGTGTCAGTGAGTTATATGATCTCATGGTCATAGGAATAAATACTTGACACGCAGAAAACAGTAGCAACAAAATGACACGATCAACATGCTACGTCTATTAGTTTGGGTCTAGTCCATCACGTGATTCTCCCAATGACGTGATCCAGTTATCAAGCAACAACACCTTGTTCATAATCAGAAGACACTGACTATCATCGATCAACTGGCTAGCCAACTAGAGGCATGCTAGGGATGGTGTTTTGTCTATGTATCCACACATGTAAATGAGTCTTCATTCAATACAATTATAGCATGGATAATAAACTATTATCTTGATACAGGAATTATAATAATAACTATACATTTATTATTGCCTCTAGGGCATAATTCCAACAGTCTCCCACTTGCACTAGAGTCAATAATCTAGCCCTCACATCACCATGTGAATTACATTGTAATAAATCTAACACCCATATAGTTCTGGTGTCGATCATGTTTTGGCCGTGGAAGAGGTTTAGTCAGCGGGTCTGCTACATTCAGATCCGTGTGCACCTTGCATATATTTACGTCCTCCTCCTCGACGTAGTCGCGGATGAGGTTGAAGCGTCATTTGATGTGTCTGGTCTTCTTGTGAAACCTTGGTTCCTTTGCTAAGGCAATGGCACCAGTGTTGTCACAGAACAAGGTTATTGGATCCAGTGCACTTGGCACCACTCCAAGATCCGTCATGAACTGCTTCATCCAGACACCTTCCTTAGCCGCCTCCGAGGCAGCCATGTACTCTGCTTCACATGTAGAATCTTCTATGACGCTTTGCTTGGAACTGCACCAGCTTACTGCACCCCCATTAAGAATAAATACGTATCCGGTTTGTGACTTAGAGTCGTCCGGATCTGTGTCAAAGCTTGCATCGACGTAACCTTTTACGGCGAGCTCTTCGTCACCTCCATACACGAGAAACATCTCCTTAGTCCTTTTCAGGTACTTCAGGATATTCTTGACCGCCGTCCAGTGATCCACTCCTGGATTACTGTGGAACCTGCCTGCCATACTTATGGCCAGGCTAACATCCGGTCTAGTGCACAGCATCGCATACATGATATAACCTATGGCTGAAGCATAGGGGACGGAGCGCATATGCTCTCTATCTTCATCAGTTGCTCGGCACTGAGTCTTACTCAATCTCGTACCTTGTAACACCGGCAAGAACCCTTTCTTGGACTGTTCCATTTTGAACCTCTTCAAAACTTTATCAAGGTATGTGCTTTGTGAAAGTCCTATCAGGCGTTTTGATCTATCCCTATAGATCTTAATGCCTAGAATGTAAGCAGCTTCTCCTAGGTCCTTCATAGAGAAACTTTTATTCAAGTAACCTTTTATGCTCTCCGAAAGCTCTACGTTGTTTCCAATCAGTAATATGTCATCCACATATAATATTAGAAACGCCACAGAGCTCCCACTCACTTTCTTGTAAATACAAGATTCTCCAACCACTTGTATAAACCCAAATGCTTTGATCACCTCATCAAAGCGTTTGTTCCAACTCCGAGATGCTTGCACCAGTCCACAAATGGATCGCTGGAGTTTGCACACTTTGTCAGCATTTTTAGGATCGACAAAACCTTCGGGTTGCATCATATACAACTCTTCCTTAAGGAAACCGTTAAGGAACGCCGTTTTGACATCCATCTGCCAGATTTCATAATCGAAAAATGCAGCTATTGCTAACATGATTCTGACGGACTTAAGCATCGCTACAGGAGAGAAAGTCTCATCGTAGTCAATTCCTGGAACTTGTGAAAAACCCTTTGCCACAAGTCGAGCTTTATAAACGGTCACATTACCGTCAGCGTCCGTCTTCTTCTTAAAGATCCATTTGTTCTGAATAGCCTTGCGGCCCTCAGGCAGTATCTCCAAAGTCCATACTTTGTTCTCATACATGGATCCTATCTCGGATTTCATGGATTCTAGCCATTTGTTGGAATCTGGGCCCACCATTGCTTCTTCATAATTTGCAGGTTCATTGTTGTCTAACAACATGATTGATAAGACGGGATTACCGTACCACTCTGGAGCAGCGCGTGATCTCGTCGACCTGCGTGGTTCAATCGAAACTTGAACTGGAGTTTCATGATCATCATCATTAACTTCCTCCTCAACCGGCGTCGCAACGACAGAGGTTTCCCCTTGCCCTGCGCCACCATCCAGAGGGATGAGAGGTTCGACAACCTCGTCAAGTTCTATCTTCCTCCCACTCAATTCTCTCGAGAGAAACTCCTTCTCGAGAAAAGTTCCGTTCTTAGCAACAAACACTTTGCCCTCGGATTTGAGATAGAAGGTGTACCCAACTGTCTCTTTTGGGTAACCTATGAAGACGCACTTTTCCGCTTTGGGTTCCAGCTTTTCAGGCTGAAGCTTTTTGACATAAGCATCACATCCCCAAACTTTAAGAAACGACAACTTTGGCCTTTTGCCATACCACAGTTCGTATGGTGTCGTCTCAACGGATTTCGATGGTGCCCTATTTAAAGTGAATGCAGCTGTTTCTAATGCATAACCCCAAAATGATAACGGCAAATCAGTAAGAGACATCATAGATCGCACCATTTCTAATAAAGTACGATTACGACGTTCGGACACACCATTACGCTGTGGTGTTCCGGGCGGTGTTAACTGCGAAACAATTCCACATTGTCTTAAGTGAGTACCAAACTCGAAACTCAGATATTCACCCCCACGATCAGACCGTAGGAACTTGATCTTCTTGTTACGATGATTTTCCACTTCACTCTGAAATTGCTTGAACTTTTCAAATGTTTCAGACTTGTGCTTCATCAAGTAGACATAACCATATCTACTTAGATCGTCAGTGAAGGTGAGAAAATAACGATATCCGCCACGTGCCTCCACGCTCATTGGACCACACACATCGGTATGTATGATTTCCAACAAGTCACTTGCACGCTCCATTGTTCCGGAGAACGGAGTCTTAGTCATCTTGCCCATGAGGCATGGTTCGCACGTGTCAAGTGAATCAAAGTCAAGTGACTCCAAAAGTCCATCAGCATGGAGTTTCTTCATGCGCTTTACACCAATATGACCCAAGCGGCAGTGCCACAAAAATATGGCGCTATCATTGTTTACTCTAACTCTTTTGGTCTCAATGTTATGTATATGCGTATCTCTATCAAGATTCAATATGAACAATCCTCTCACATTCGGTGCATGACCATAAAAGATGTTACTCATAGTAATAGAACAACCATTATTCTCAGACTTAAAAGAGTAACCGTCTCGCAATAAACAAGATCCAGATATAATGTTCATGCTCAACGCAGGCACTAAATAACAATGATTTAAGTTCATCACTAATCCCGATGGTAGTTGAAGTGACACTGTGCCGACGGCGATTGCATCAACCTTGGAACCGTTTCCTACGCGCATCGTCACTTCGTCTTTCGCCAGCCTTCGTCTATTCCGCAGTTCCTGCTTCGAGTTGCAAATGTGCGCAACAGAACCGGTATCGAATACCCAGGCACTACTACGAGAGCTGGTTAAGTACACATCAATAACATGTATATCAAATATACCTGATTTTTCTTTGCCCGCCTTCTTATCTGCCAGATACTTGGGGCAATTGCGCTTCCAGTGACCCATACCCTTGCAATAGAAGCACTCTATTTCAGGCTTAGGTCCAGCCTTGGGTTTCTTCGGCGGATTGGCAACAGGCTTGCCGCTCTTCTTCGAATTGCCCTTCTTGCCTTTGCCGTTTCTCTTGAAACTAGTGGTCTTGCTCACCATCAACACTTGATGTTCTTTACGGAGTTTAGACTCTGCGACTTTCAGCATCGCAAACAACTCGCCGGGAGACTTGTTCATCCCTTGCATGTTGTAGTTCAACACAAAGCCTTTATAGCTTGGCGGCAGTGATTGAAGGATTCTGTCAGTGATAGCTTCTTGTGGGAGTTCAATCCCCAGTTCAGCTAGACGGTATGAGTACCCAGACATTTTGAGCACATGTTCACTGACAGACGAGTTTTCCTCCATCTTGCAAGCATAGAATTTATCGGAGGTCTCATACCTCTCGATCCGGGCGTTCTTCTGAAAGATGAACTTCAACTCCTGGAACATCTCAAATGCTCCATGACGCTCAAAGCGACGTTGAAGTCCCGGTTCTAAGCCATACAAGACTGCACATTGAACTACTGAGTAGTCCTCCTTACGCGCTAACCAAGCGTTCTTAACATCCTGATCAGCCGTAGCGGGTGGTTCATCTCCTAGCGCAGCATTAAGGACATAATCCTTCTTTCCAGCTTGTAAGATTAGCTTAAGATTACGAGCCCAGTCTACAAAGTTGCTTCCATCATCTTTCAACTTAGCTTTCTCTAGGAACGTATTAAAATTGAGGATGACACTTGCGTGAGCCATGATCTACAACACAAATATATTCAAAGTGGACTTAGACTATGTTCAAGATAATTAGAGTTCAACTTAATCAAATTAGATGCTAAACTCCCACTCAAAAAGTACATCTCTCTAGTCATTTGAGTGGTTCATGATCCACCTACACTATCCCAAGTCCGATCATCACGTGAGTCGGGAGTAGTTTCAGTGGTAAGCATCCCTATGCTAATCATATCATCTATATGATTCATGATCGACCTTTCGGTCTCATGTGTTCCGAGGCCATGTCTGCACATGCTAGGCTCGTCAAGCTTAACCCGAGTGTTCCGCGTGCGCAACTGTTTTGCACCCGTTGTATGTGAACGTTGAGTCTATCACACCCGATCATCACGTGGTGTCTCGAAACGACGAACTGTAGCAACGGTGCACAGTCGGGGAGAACACAATTTCGTCTTGAAATTTTAGTGAGAGATCACCTCATAATGCTACCGTCGTTCTAAGCAAAATAAGGTGCATAAAAGGATTAACATCACATGCAATTCATAAGTGACATGATATGGCCATCATCACGTGCTTCTTGATCTCCATCACCAAAGCACCGGCACGATCTTCTTGTCACCGGCGCCACACCATGATCATCCATCAACGTGTCGCCATCGGGGTTGTCGTGCTACTTATGCTATCACTACTAAAGCTACATCCTAGCAAAATAGTAAACGCATCTGCAAGCACATATGTTAGTATAAAGACAACCCTATGGCTCCTGCCGGTTGCCGTACCATCGACGTGCAAGTCGATATTTCTATTACAACATGATCATCTCATACATCCAATATATCACATCACATCATTGGCCATATCACATCACAATCATACCCTGCAAAAACAAGTTAGACGTCCTCTAATTTTGTTGTTGCAAGTTTTACGTGGTGACCAAGGGTATCTAGTAGGATCGCATCTTACTTACGCAAACACCACAACGGAGATGTATGAGTTGCTATTTAACCTCATCCAAGGACCTCCTCGGTCAAATCCGATTCAACTAAAGTTGGAGAAACCGTCACTTGCCAGTCATCTTTGAGCAAAGGGGGTTACTCGTAACGATGAAACCAGTCTCTCGTAAGCGTACGAGTAATGTCGGTCCAAGCCGCTTCAATCCAACAATGCCGCGGAATCAAGAAAAGACTAAGGAGGGAAGCAAAACGCACATCACCGCCCACAAAACCTTTTGTGTTCTACTCGAGAAGACATCTACGCATGAACCTAGCTCATGATGCCACTGTTGGGGAACGTCGCATGGGAAACAAAAATTTTCCTACGCGCACGAAGACCTATCATGGTGATGTCCATCTACGAGAGGGGATGAGTGATCTACGTACCCTTGTAGATCGTACAGCAGAAGCGTTAGAGAACGCGGTTGATGTAGTGGAACGTCCTCACGTCCCTCGATCCGCCCCGCGAACAATCCCGCGATCAGTCCCACGATCTAGTACCGAACGGACGGCACCTCCGCGTTCAGCACACGTACAGCTCGACGATGATCTCGGCCTTCTTGATCCAGCAAGAGAGACGGAGAGGTAGAAGAGTTCTCCGGCAGCGTGACGGCGCTCCGGAGGTTGGTGATGATCTCGTCTCAGCAGGGCTCCGCCCGAGCTCCGCAGAAACGCGATCTAGAGGAAAAACTATGGAGGTATGTGGTCGGGCTGCCGTGGCAAAAGTTGTCTCAAATCAGCCCTAATACCTTAGTATATATAGGAGGGAGGGGGAGGGAAGAGGCAGCCTCAAACCCTCAAGGTTTGGCCGAAATTGGAGGTGGAGGAGTCCTACTCCAATCCTACTTGGAGTAGGATTCCACCTTCCCACTTGGAAACTCTTTCCACCTTGTGTTTTTTCCTTCTCAAACCTTATGGGCCTTAGTGGGAACTTATTCCAGCCCACTAGGGGCTGGTTTATCTCTTCCCATAGCCCATGAGACCCCTTGGGGCGTGACACCCCTCCCGATGGTCCCCGGCACCCCTCCCGGCACTCCCGGTACACTACCGATGAGCCCGAAACTTTTCCGGTAATGCACGAAAACCTTCCGGTAACCAAATGGGGTCATCCTATATATCAATCTTCGTTTCCGGACCATTCCGGAAACCCTCGTGACGTCCGTGATCTCATCCGGGACTCCGAACAACATTCGGTAACCAACCATATAACTCAAATACGCATAAAACAACGTCGAACCTTAAGTGTGCAGACCCTGCGGGTTCGAGAACTATGTAGACATGACCCGAGAGACTCCTCGGTCAATATCCAATAGCGGGACCTGGATACCCATATTGGATCCTACATATTCTACGAAGATCTTATCGTTTGAACCTCAGTGCCAAGGATTCGTATAATCCCGTATGTCATTCCCTTTGTCCTTCGGTATGTTACTTGCCCGAGATTCGATCGTCAGTATCCGCATACCTATTTCAATCTCGTTTACCGGCAAGTCTCTTTACTCGTTCCGTAATACAAGATCCCGCAACTTACACTAAGTTACATTGCTTGCAAGGCTTGTGTGTGATGTTGTATTACCGAGTGGGCCCCGAGATACCTCTCCGTCACACGGAGTGACAAATCCCAGTCTTGATCCATACTAACTCAACTAACACCTTCGGAGATACCTGTAGAGCATCTTTATAGTCACCCAGTTACGTTGCGACGTTTGATACACACAAAGCATTCCTCCGGTGTCAGTGAGTTATATGATCTCATGGTCATAGGAATAAATACTTGACACGCAGAAAACAGTAGCAACAAAATGACACGATCAACATGCTACGTCTATTAGTTTGGGTCTAGTCCATCACGTGATTCTCCCAATGACGTGATCCAGTTATCAAGCAACAACACCTTGTTCATAATCAGAAGACACTGACTATCATCGATCAACTGGCTAGCCAACTAGAGGCATGCTAGGGATGGTGTTTTGTCTATGTATCCACACATGTAAATGAGTCTTCATTCAATACAATTATAGCATGGATAATAAACTATTATCTTGATACAGGAATTATAATAATAACTATACATTTATTATTGCCTCTAGGGCATAATTCCAACAGTCACTTGATAACGGGATCACATCATTAGGAGAATCATGTGATGGACTAGACCCAAACTAATAGACGTAGCATGTTGATCGTGTCATTTTGTTGCTACTGTTTTCTGCGTGTCAAGTATTTGTTCCTATGACCATGAGATCATATAACTTAGTGACACCGGAGGAATGCTTTGTGTGTATCAAACGTCGCAACGTAACTGGGTGACTATAAAGATGCTCTACAGGTATCTCCGAAGGTGTTCGTTGAGTTAGTATGGATCGAGACTGGGATTTGTCACTCCGTGTGACGGAGAGGTATCTCGGGGCCCACTCGGTAATGCAACATCGCACACAAGCCTTGCAAGCAATGTAACTTAGTGTAAGTTGCGGGATCTTGTATTACGGAACGAGTAAAGATACTTGCCGGTAAAGAGATTGAAATAGGTATGCGGATACTGACGATCGAATCTCGGGCAAGTAACATACCGAAGGACAAAGGGAATGACATACGGGATTATATGAATCCTTGACACTGAGGTTCAACCGATAAGATCTTCGGAGAATATGTAGGATCCAATATGGGCATCCAGGTCCCGCTATTGCATATTGACCGAGGAGTCACTCGGGTCATGTCTACATAGTTCCTGAACCCGCAGGATCTGCACACTTAAGGGTCGACGTGCTTTTATGCGTATTTGAGTTATATGGTTGGTTACGGAATGTTGTTCGGAGTCCCGGATGAGATCCAGGACGTCACGAGGAGCTCCGGAATGGTTAGGAGGGAAAGATTGATAAATAGGAAGTCCTGTTTTGGTCACCGGAAAAGTTTTGGGCTCATCGGTAGTGTACCGGGAGTGCCGGGAGGGGTGCCGGGGACCATCGGGAGGGGTGTCACGCCCCAAGGGGTCTCATGGGCTATGGGAAGAGATAAACCAGCCCCTAGTGGGCAGTTCCTATAGCGCCCTGTTTGGGGTCCCGGGTCGATTTTTGATGCTCCATGAACCCTGTACACGGCCATCGAGACGTCGCAAAAACTCGGTGTTTTTGACGTTTGGGGCGAGTTTCCTAGGCTATAACGCACCGTTTTAGGGACCCGGGTCGATTTTTGATACTACATGAACCGTGTAAACGACTATGAAGATGTCACCGAAACTCGTTGTTTTTGTCCTTTCGGTCCACTTTCGCGGGCTATAGCGCAATGTTTTGGTGTCCCGGGTCGATTTTTGATGCTCCATGAACCCTATAAACGACTATCAAGACATCGCAAAAACTGGGTGTTTTTGTCGTTCCGGCCCAGTTTCATGGGCTATAGCGCATTGTATTGGGGTCCTGATTTGATTTTTCATGCTCCATGAACCGTGTGCACGGATATCGAGACGTCACAAAAACTCTTTGTTTTGGTCGTTTCGAGAGAATTTCGTGGTCTATAGCACACGGTTTTGGGTTCGCACGTCGATTATTGATGCTCCATGAACCGTGTGCACACTGTTGGGGATGTCCATCTACGAGAGGGGATGAGTGATCTACGTACCCTTGTAGATCGTACAGCAGAAGCGTTAGTGAACGCGGTTATTGTAGTGGAACGTCCTTACGTCCCTCGATCCGCCCCGCGAACAATCCCGCGATCAGTCCCACGATCTAGTACCGAACGGACGGCACCTTCGCGTTCAGCACACGTACAGCTCGATGAAGATCTCGGCCTTCTTGATCCAGCAAGAGAGACGGACAGGTAGAAGAGTTCTCCGGCAGCGTGACGGCGCTCCGGAGGTTGGTGATGACCTTGTCTCAGCAGGGCTCCGCTCGAGCTCCGCACAAACGCGATCTAGAGGAAAAACCGTGGAGGTATGTGGTCGGGCTGCCGTGGAAAAATCGTCTCAAATCAGCCCTAAAACCTCCGTATATATAGGTGGGAGGGAGGGGACCTTGCCTTGGGGCTCAAGGAGCCCCAAGGGGGTCGGCCGAGTCCAAGGGGGAAGGCTCCCCCCCCCAAACCGAGTTGGACTTGGTTTGGTGGGTGGGAGTCCTTCCTTCCCTTCCCACCTCCTCTTTTTTTTCTTTTCTGTTTGATTTTCTTTCCTAGGCGCATAGGGCCCTTTTGGGCTGTCCCACCAGCCCACTAAGGGCTGGTGTGCCACCCTCAAGGCCTATGGGCTTCCACGGGGTGGGTTGCCCCCCCCCCCCCCCCGGTGAACTCCCGGAACCCATTCGTCATTCCCGGTACATTCCCGGTAACTCCAAAAACCTTCCGGTAATCAAATGAGGTCATCTATATATCAATATCCAATAGCGGGACCTGGAAGCCCATATTGGATCCTACATATTCTACGAAGATCTTATCGTTTGAACCTCAGTGCCAAGGATTCATATAATCCCGTATGTCATTCCCTTTGTCCTTCGGTATGTTACTTGCCCGAGATTCGATCGTTAGTATCCGCATACCTATTTCAACCTCGTTTACCGGCAAGTCTCTTTACTCGTTCCGTAATACAAGATCCCGCAACTTACACTAAGTTACATTGCTTGCAAGGCTTGTGTGTGATGTTGTATTACCGAGTGGGCCCCGAGATACCTCTCCGTCACACGGAGTGACAAATCCCAGTCTTGATCCATACTAACTCAACTAACACCTTCGGAGATACCTGTAGAGCATCTTTATAGTCACCCAGTTACGTTGCGACGTTTGAAACACATAAAGCATTCCTCCGGTGCCAGTGAGTTATGTGGTCTCATGGTCATAGGAATAAATAGTTGACACGCAGAAAACAGTAGCAACAAAATGACACGATCAACATGCTACGTATATTAGTTTGGGTCTAGTCCATCACGTGATTCTCCTAATGACGTGATCCAGTTATCAAGCAGCAACACTTTGTTCATAATCAAAAGACACTGACTATCTTTGATCAACTGGCTAGCCAACTAGAGGCTTGATAGGGACGGTGTTTTGTCTATGTATCCACACATGTAAATGAGTCTTCATTCAATACAATTATAGCATGGATAATAAACGATTATCTTGATACAGGAATTATAATAATAACTATATTTATTATTGCCTCTAGGGCATAATTCCAACAGTCTCCCACTTGCACTAGAGTCAATAATCTAGCCCTCACATCATCATGTGAATTACATTGTAATAAATCTAACACCCATACAGTTCTGGTGTGGATCATGCTTTGGCGTGGAAGAGGTTTAGTCAGCGGGTCTGCTACATTCAGATCCGTGTGCACTTTCCATATATTTACGTCCTCTCCCTCGACGTAGTCGCGGATGAGGTTGAAGCGCCGTTTGATGTGTCTGGTCTTCTTGTGAAACCGTGGTTCCTTTGCTAAGGCAATTGCACCCGTGTTGTCACAGAACAAGGTTATTGGATTCAGTGCGCTTGGCACCACTCCAAGATTCGTCATGAACTGCTTCATCCAGACACCCTCCTTAGCCGCCTCCGAGGCAGCCATGTACTCCGCTTCACATGTAGAATCTGCTACGACGCTTTGCTTGGAACTGCACCAGCTTACCGCACCCCAATTAAGAATAAATACATATCCGGTTTGCGACTTAGAGTCGTCCGGATCTGTGTCAAAGCTTGCATCGACGTAACCTTTTACGGCGAGCTCTTCGTCACCTCCATACACGAGAAACATCTCCTTAGTCCTTTTCAGGTACTTTAGGATATTCTTGACCGCTGTCCCGTGATCCACTCCTGGATTACTCTGGAACCTACCTGCCATACTTATGGCCAGGCTAACATCCGGTCTAGTGCACAGCATTGCATACATGATAGAACCTATGGCTGAAGCATAGGGGACGGAGCGCATATGCTCTCTATCTTCATCAGTTGCTGGGCACTGAGTCTTACTCAATCTCGTACCTTGTAAAACTGGCAAGAACCCTTTCTTGGACTATTCCATTTTGAACCTCTTCAAAACTTTATCAAGGTATGTGCTTTGTGAAAGTCGTATCAGGCGTTTTGATCTATCCCTATAGATCTTAATGCCTAGAATGTAAGCAGCTTCTCCTAGGTCCTTCATAGAGAAACTCTTATTCAAGTAATCCTTTATGCTCTCTAAAAACTCCATGTTGTTTCCAATCAGTAATATGTCATCCACATCAATAATAGAAACGCCACAGAGCTCCCACTCACTTTCTTGTAAATACAAGATTCTCCAACCACTTGTATAAACCCAAATGCTTTGATCACCTCATCAAAGCGTTTGTTCCAACTCCGAGATGCTTGCACCAGTCCATAAATGGATCGCTGGAGCTTGCACACCTTGTTAGCATTCTTAGGATTGACAAAACCTTCGGGTTGTATCATATACAACTCTTCCTTAAGGAAACTGTTAAGGAACGCCGTTTTGACATCCGTCTGCCAGATTTCATAATCGAAAAATGCAGCTATTGCTAACATGATTCTGACGGACTTAAGCATCGCTACGGGTGAGAATGTCTCATCGTAGTCAACTCCTTGAACTTGTGAAAAACCCTTTGCCACAAGTCGAGCTTTATAAACGGTCACATTGCCGTCAGCGTCCGTCTTCCTCTTAAAGATCCATTTGTTCTGAATAGCCTTGCGGCCCTCAGGTAGTACCTCCAAAGTCCACACTTTGTTCTCATACATGGATCCTATCTCAGACTTCATGGCTTCTAGCCATTTGTTGGAATCTGGGCCCACCATTGCTTCTTCATAATTTGCAGGTTCATTGTTGTCTAACAACATGATTGATAAGACGGGATTACCGTACCACTCTGGAGCAGCACGTGGTCTCGTCGACCTGCGTGGTTCGACAGAAACTTGAACTGGAGTTTCATGATCATCATCATTAACTTCCTCCTCAACCGGTGTCGCAACGACAGAGGTTTCCCCTTGCCCTGCGCCACCATCCAGAGGGATTAGAGGTTCGACAACCTCGTCAAGTTCTATCTTCCTCCCACTCAATTCTCTCGAGAGAAACTCCTTCTCGAGAAAAGCTCCGTTTTTAGCAACAAACACTTTGCCCTCGGATTTGAGATAGAAGGTGTACCCAACTGTCTCTTTTGGGTAACCTATGAAGACGCACTTTTCCGCTTTGGGTTCCAGCTTTTCAGGCTGAAGCTTTTTGACATAAGCATCACATCCCCAAACTTTAAGAAACGACAACTTTGGCCTTTTGCCATACCACAGTTCGTATGGTGTCGTCTCAACGGATTTTGATGGTGCCCTATTTAAAGTGAATGGAGTTGTTTCTAATGCATAACCCCAACATGATAACGGCAAATCAGTAAGAGACATCATAGATCGCACCATCTCTAATAGAGTACGATTACGACGTTCGGACACACCATTACGCTGTGGTGTTCCAGGCGGTGTTAACTGTGAAACGATTCCACATTGTCTTAAGTGAGTACCAAACTCGAAACTCAGATAACGCACTCGTGGGTTGATTTTTCATGCTCCGTGAACCGTGTGCACGGATATCGAGACGTCACAAAAACTCTTTGTTTTTTACGTTTGGGGCGAGTTTCCTCGGCTATAACGCACAGTTTTACGGACCCGGGTCGATTTTCGATACTACATGAACCGTGGAAACGACTATGAAGATGTCGCCGAAACTCGTTGTTTTTGTCCTTTCGGTCCACTTTTGCGGGCTATAGCACAATGTTTTGGGGTCCCGGATCGATTTTTGATACTACACGAACTATGTAAACGACTATGAAGATATGGCAAAAACTCGTTGTTTTTGTCCTTTCGGTCCACTTTCGCGGGCTATAGCGCAATGTTTTGGGGTCCCGCGTCGATTTTTGATGCTCCATGAACCCTATGAACGGCTAGCAAGACGTCGCAAAAACTGGGTGTTTTGGTCGTTCCGGCCCAGTTTCATGGGCTATAGCGCATTGTATTGGGGTCCTGGGTTGATTTTTCATGCTGCATGAACCCTGTGCACGTATATCGAGACATCACAAAAACTCTTTGTTTTTGTCGTTTCGGGCGAATTTCATGGTCTATAGCACACTGTTTTGGGTTCCCAGGTCGATTATTGATGCTCCATGAACCGTGTGCACACATATCGAGACCTCGCAAAAACTCGTTGTTTTTGTCGTTTCGGGCCAGTTTCATGGGCTATAGCGCACTGTATTTGGGTCCGGGGTCGGTTTTTATGCTCCATGAATACTATGCACGGCTTTCGAGATGTCGCAAAAACTCGTTGTTTTGACGTTTCGGGCAGTTCCTATAGCGCACTGTTTGGGGTCCCGGGTCGATTTTTGATGCTCCATGAACCCTGTACACGGCTATAGAGACGTCGCAAAAACTCGGTGTTTTTGACGTTTGGGGCGAGTTTCCTAGGCTATAACGCACCGTTTTACGGACCCGGGTCGATTTTTGATACTACATAAACCGTGTAAACGACTATGAAGATGTCGCCAAAACTCGTTGTTTTTGTCCTTTCGGTCCACTTTCGCGGGCTATAGCGCATTATTTTGGGGTCCCGGGTCGATTTTTGATGCTCCATGAACCCTATGAACGACAATCAAGACATCGCAAAAACTGGGTGTTTTTGTCGTTCCGGCCCAGTTTCATGGGCTATAGCGCATTGTATTGGGGTCCTGGGTTGATTTTTCATGCTTCATGAACCCTACGAACGGCTATCAAGACGTCGCAAAAACTGGGTGTTTTTGTCGTTCCGGGCCAGTTTCATGGGCTATAGCGCATTGTATTGGGGTCCTGGGTTGATTTTCCATGCTCCATGAACCCTGTGCACGGATATCGAGACGTCACAAAAATTCTTTGTTTTTGTCGTTTCGGGCGAATTTCATGGTCTATAGCACAATGTTTTGGGTTCCCAGGTCGATTAATGATGCTCCATGAACCGTGTGCACACATATCGAGACTTCGCAAAAACTCGTTGCTTTCGTCGTTTCGGGCCAGTTTCATGGGCTATAGCGCAATTTATGTGGGTCCCAGGGCAGTTTTTATTCTCCATGAACCCTAGGCACGGCTTTCGGGATGTCGCAAAAACTTGTTCTTTTGTCGTTTCGGGCAGTTCCTATAGCGCACTGTTTGGGGTCCCGGGTCGATTTTTGATGCTCCATGAACCCTGTACACGGCTATCGAGATGTCACAAAAACTCGGTGTTTTTGACGTTTGGGGCGAGTTTCCTAGGCTATAACGCACCGTTTTACGGACCCGGGTCGATTTTTGATACTACATGAACCGTGTAAACTACTATGAAGATGTCGCCAAAACTCGTTGTTTTTGTCCTTTCGGTCCACTTTCGCGGGCTATAGCGCATTATTTTGGGGTCCCGGGTCGATTTTTGATGCTCCATGAACCCTATGAACGACAATCAAGACATCGCAAAAACTGGGTGTTTTTGTCGTTCCGGCCCAGTTTCATGGGCTATAGCGCATTGTATTGGGGTCCTGGGTTGATTTTTCATGCTTCATGAACCCTACGAACGGCTATCAAGACGTCGCAAAAACTGGGTGTTTTTGTCGTTCCGGGCCAGTTTCATGGGCTATAGCGCATTGTATTGGGGTCCTGGGTTGATTTTCCATGCTCCATGAACCCTGTGCACGGATATCGAGACGTCACAAAAACTCTTTGTTTTTGTCGTTTCGGGCGAATTTCATGGTCTATAGCACAATGTTTTGGGTTCCCAGGTCGATTAATGATGCTCCATGAACCGTGTGCACACATATCGAGACTTCGCAAAAACTCGTTGCTTTCGTCGTTTCGGGCCAGTTTCATGGGCTATAGCGCAATTTATGTGGGTCCCAGGGCAGTTTTTATTCTCCATGAACCCTAGGCACGGCTTTCGGGATGTCGCAAAAACTTGTTCTTTTGTCGTTTCGGGCAGTTCCTATAGCGCACTGTTTGGGGTCCCGGGTCGATTTTTGATGCTCCATGAACCCTGTACACGGCTATCGAGATGTCACAAAAACTCGGTGTTTTTGACGTTTGGGGCGAGTTTCCTAGGCTATAACGCACCGTTTTAGGGACCCAGGTCGATTTTCGATAATACATGAACCGTGTAAACGACTATGAAGATGTCTCCAAAACTTGTTGTTTTTGTCCTTTCGGTCCACTTTCGCGGGCTATAGCGCAATGTTTTGGGGTCTCGGGTCGATTTTTGATCCTCCATGAACCCTATGAACGACAATCAAGACATCGCAAAAACTGGGTGTTTTTGTTGTTCCGGCCCAGTTTCATGGGCTATAGCGCATTGTATTGGGGTCCTGGGTTGATTTTTCATGCTCCATGAACCCTATGAACGGCTATCAAGACGTCGCAAAAACTGGGTGTTTTTGTCGTTCCGGGCCAGTTTCATGGGCTATAGTGCATTGTATTGGGGTCCTGGGTTGATTTTCCATGCTCCATAAACCCTGTGCACGGATATCGAGACGTCACAAAAACTCTTTGTTTTTGTCGTTTCGGGCGAATTTCATGGTCTATAGCACACTGTTTTGGGTTCCCAGGTCGATTATTGATGCTCCATGAACCGTGTGCATACATATCGAGACCTCGCAAAAACTCGTTGTTTTTGTCGTTTCGGGCCAGTTTCATGGGCTATAGCGCACTGTATTTGGGTCCCGGATCGGTTTTTATGCTCCATGAACCCTATGCACGGCTTTCGGGATGTCGCAAAAACTTGTTCTTTTGTCGTTTCGGGCAGTTCCTATAGCGCAATGTTTGGGGTCCCGGGTCGATTTTTTATGCTCCATGAACCCTGTACACGGCTATCGAGACGTCGTAAAAACTCGGTGTTTTTGACGTTTGGGGCGAGTTTCCTGGGCTATAACGCACCGTTTTAGGGTCCTGGGTCGATTTTTGATACTACATGAACCGTGTAAATGACTATGAAGATGTCGCCAAAACTCATTGTTTTTTGTCGTTTCGGTCCACTTTCGCGGGCTATAACGCAATGTTTTGGGGTCCCGGGTCGATTTTTGATGCTGCATGAACCGTGTAAACGACTATGAAGACGTCGCAAAAACTCGTTGTTTTTGTCGTTCCGGTCCACTTTCGCGGGCTATAGGGCAATGTTTTGGGGTCCCGGGTCGATTTTTTATGCTTCATGAACCCTATGAACGGCTATGAAGACGTTGCAAAAACTGGGTGTTTTTGTCGTTCCGAGCGAGTTTCATGGGCTATAGCGCATTGTATTGGGGTCCTGGGTTGATTTTTCATGCTCCGCGAACCCTGTGCACGGATATCGAGACGTCACGAAAACTCTTTGTTTTTTTTTGACCGGCTACTGTAGGGAATACCCCTCACAGCCATTTTCTGTATTTCAACTATGGAAACTGTATGTACAATAGGGGTTGTAGAATGTACAAAGGGGGTAGGAGCAGAGGGATACAAACCGCAAGGAGGCAAAAAGGAAATCCACTTAAGGAGATCAACCCTGAAACTAGCATTAATTCTATGAGCTAACAAAGAAATGTCATGAAGAAATCCAGTTCTCCATTTCCTGAACTTTGGCTGCTCCTGGTTGAAGATCTTTGCATTTCTAGTTGTCCAGATATTCCAACAGGCAGTGAAAACAACCTCAGCAAAGAAAGGGTGAGGGAAGTCCTTTCTAGCTGCAGCAGTAGCAGTCCACATAGATGACCCCTGCCAAGTGATCTGCAGGTAGTTCCAAACCCTGGTGCTGAATAGGCATGTGAAGAATAAATGATCTCTGTCTTCCTTGACTCGAGCATGGCATAAAACACAGAGATTAGAATCAGAGACCTTCCAGTGATGCCTCTCCAGCATGTCCTGAGTGTTCAGCCTGTCCATGATGAGCATCCAGGCAAACATCTTAACCTTCATGGTACAGCAGTTTTTCCAGATCCAGTTAAGCAAAGGGTTAGGTACAATACTGCTATGAACATGAGCATAGTATGCCTTGGGTGTGTAGACCTTAGCATCCTTACGCCCTACCCATCGGTCAGAGGCCTGATGATCAAGGTCCAGGTCCAGAAGTAAAGATTGGACCGCAGTCAGTTCCTGATAAGCTTGAGCAGACAGTGGAAGGTGAAACATGGAGAACATATTGTCATCAGATAAAGCAGCAAAGACTTCTTGAGCTGTGAAGAAAGGGTCGGCCACAAAGGAGAACAATCTTTGGAATCTGGCTGCCAATGGCATAGTGGAATATCCAAGTAACCAGGAATCAGACCAAAACAAGAAGGAGTCACCCTTATTAGGCAGAACATAGGTAACAACTCTGAATTTGTCAAGACGTTTGCAGATGTCTTTCCACCAATAGGAACCACAAAGTGCAGTACCCTGAGGTACAGTGTTATGATAGTAAGTGTTCCAAATCAGATGAACCCAAGGGATATCAGCATGATTGAGGAATTTATCAGCATGTTTGAGCAGGAGTGCTTCATTCTGAACTGCTAAATTCATAATCCCTAATCCCCCTTTATTTTTAGGCCTGCACACCACGGGCCAAGCAGCAAGGGAGGGTGCATGATCATTCCCATTTCTTCTCCATAGACATTGCCTCTGAATCCTCTCCAATTGCTTCAGTATACCTGGTGGTATATCCAGGCTGCATAAGAAGAAAATGGGAACAGCAGACAGTGTTGAGTTTACATATTGCAGTCTTCCCCCCTGAGCAAGAAAAGAAGAACTAGCACTGAGCCTTCTTTCCATGTTATCCACCAGAGGCATGAGATCAATGATTCGAGGTTTAGTTGTCCCAACAGGCAGTCCCAGATATGTGAAGGGTAGAGATCCCACTTTACAACCAATGGAGTCTGCCAGGTCCTGCAGATGCTGAGAAGAAGTGTTGACAGGTAGGAGTGCAGATTTGTGATAATTCACGTGTAATCCACTGGACTGGGAGAAAAGCAAAAGCATTTTCTTAAGCTGCAACAATTGGGATTTGTCAGCTGGTAGGATGATAAGAGTATCATCAGCATATTGCACTATAGGGTAATCCTTATCATGACAAGGTATAGGCAACTATAGCAGCCCATCCACCAGCAGTTGATTAACCAGAGTTTGTAAAAAGTCAGCAGCAATAGCAAACAGCAGTGGGGACAAAGGATCTCCCTGCCTGACACCTTTTTTACACATGAACTTCTTTCCAGGCACACCATTGATTAGTATTGAAGAAGATCCAGAGGCTAGAAGCTGCCTAACCCAAAGGATCCATCTATCATTGAAGCCCTTGGACTTAAGAATATGGAAGATGAATTCATGCTCCACATAATCAAATGCCTTTTCAAAATCCAGCTTAAGGATAACTATGGGCTTCTTGGATTGATGACATTGATGCAGATACTCCAGAGTCCAGCCCACACAATCTTGAATGGTCCTAGATTTGATAAAACCGTATTGGTTCTTGTGAAGACATTTAACAATCTGCAACTGTAGCCTATTGGCAAGCATTTTTGACAAAAATTTGAGACCCATTCCAGTAAGAGATATTGGTCTATAGAATCCCACATGTTCAGGTGATCTCTTTTTGGGAATGAGTGTAATATAGGAGGATTTTATGTTTACCAGCTGGGCTTGTCCAGCATGAAATTCAGCAGCGAGCAGATAAAACTCAGGGGAGATAATGTGCCAGCATTTCTTGAAAAAAAAGCCCATTGAAACCATCAGGCCGTGGAGCTTTGTCAATAGGCATATCTTGCACAGTTTTATCCATTTCAGACTTGGAAAAGGGTTCTGTGAGAATGTCAAGGCCCTGAACCTCATCCAGTAGGGAGTGTAAGTCAAAAGCCATATTAATGCCAAGAGAAGTTCCCATTCGATCCTTGAAAGATGCCCAGAAGCATGCAGCAATTTGATCATGATCAGAGATGATAGAACCATCATTTAACTTGAGAGAGGCAATGGAATTCTTCCTATACCGTTCAGTGGCCATAACATGAAAAAACTTAGTGTTTTCCTCACCAACCTTAACAAAGCGGATAGTGGCCCTCTTCTTCCAGTATAGACACTGAAGGTGTAGGAGATGTTCCAAATGTAGTTTAACAATTTTCCTGAAGTTAGTTTCTGGTCTGAAAAGGGATCTCAGCTCTGCCCGTTGCCTATGATCCGAATTGAGGCCACGCACAGTGTTTTGGGTTCCCACGTCGATTATTGATGCTCCATGAACCGTGTGCACACATATCGAGACCTCGCAAAAACTCGTTGTTTTTGTCGTTTCGGCCAGTTTCATGGGCTATAGCGCAGTGTATTTCGGTCCCGGGTCGGTTTTTATGCTCCATGAACCCTATGCACGGCTTTCGAGATGTCGCAAAAACTCGTTGTTTTGTCATTTCGGCGATTTTCGTGGCTTATAGCGCAATGTTTGGGGTCCCGGGTCGATTTTTGATGCTCCATGAACCCTGTACACGGCTATCGAGACGTCGCAAAAACTCAGTGTTTTTGACGTTCGGGGCGAGTTTCCTGGGCTATAACGCACCGTTTTAGGGTCCTGGGTCGATTTTTGATACTACATGAACCGTGTAAATGACTATGAAGATGTCGCCAAAACTCGTTGTTTTTGTCGTTTCGGTCCACTTTCGCGGGCTATAGCGCAATGTTTTGGGGTCCCGGGTCGATTTTTTATGCTCCATGAACCGTGTAAACGACTATGAAGACGTCGCAAAAACTCGTTGTTTTTGTCGTTTCGGTCCACTTTCGCGGGCTATAGCGCAATGTTTTGGGGTCCCGGGTCGATTTTTTATGCTCCATGAACCCTATGAACGGCTATCAAGACTTCGCAAAAACTGGGTGTTTTTGTCGTTCCGGGCGAGTTTCATGGGCTATAGCGCATTGTATTGGGGTCCTGGGTTGATTTTTCATGCTCCGCGAACCCTGTGCACGGATATCGAGACGTCACAAAAACTCTTTGTTTTTTACGTTTGGGGCGAGTTTCCTCGGCTATAACGCTCCGTTTTAGGGACCCGAGTCGATTTTTGATACTACATGAACCGTGTAAACGACTATGAAGATGTCGCTGAAACTCGTTGTTTTTGTCCTTTCGGTCCACTTTCACGGGCTATAACGCAATGTTTTGTGGTCCCGGGTCGATTTTTGATACTACACGAACCGTGTAAACGACTATGAAGATGTGTCAAGAACTCGTTGTTTTTGTCGTTTCGGTCCACTTTCGCGGGCTATAGCGCAATGTTTTGGGGTCCCGGGTCGATTTTTGATGCTCCATGAACCCTATGAACGGCTATCAAGACGTCGCAAAAACTTGGTGTTTTTGTCGTTCCGGGCGAGTTTCATGGGCTGTAACGCATTGTATTGGGGTCCTGGGTTGTTTTTTCATGCTCCATGAACCCTGTGCACGGTTATCGAGACGTCACAAAAACTCTTTGTTTTTGTTGTTTCGGGCGAATTTCGTGGTCTATAGCACACTGTTTTGGGTTCCCAGGTCGATTATTGATGCTCCATGAACCGTGTGCACACATATCGAGACCTCACAAAAACTCATTGTTTTTGTTGTTTTGGGCCAGTTTCATGGGCTATAGCACACTGTACTTCGGTCCCGGGTCGGTTTTTATGCTCCATGAACCCTATGCACGGCTTTCGAGATGTCGCAAAAACTCGTTGTTTTGTCGTTTCGGGCAGTTTCGTGGCCTACAGCGCAATGTTTGGTGTCCCGGGTCGATTTTTGATACTCCATGAACACCGTACACGGCTATCGAGACGTCGCAAAAACTCGGTGTTTTTGACGTTTGGGGCGAGTTTCGTGGGCTGTAACGCACCGATTTAGGGTCCTGGGTCGATTTTGGATACTACATGAACCGTGTAAATGACTATGAAGATGTCGCCAAAACTCGTTGTTTTTGTCGTTTCGGTCCACTTTCGCGGGCTATAGCGCAATGTTTTGGGGTCCCGGGTCGATTTTTTATCCTCCATGAACCGTGTAAACGACTATGAAGACGTCGCAAAAACTCGTTGTTTTTGTCGTTTTGGTCCACTTTCGCTTGCTATAGCGCAATGTTTTGGGGTCCCAGGTCGATCTTTGATGCTCATGAACCCTATGAACGGTTATCAAGACGTTGCAAAAACTGGGTGTTTTTGTCGTTTCGGGCGAGTTTCATGGGCTATAGCGCATTGTATTGGGGTCCTGGGTTGATTTTTCATGCTCCGCGAACCCTGTGCACGGATATCGAGACGTCACAAAAACACTTTGTTTTTGACGGTTGGGGCGAGTTCCTCGGCTATAACGCACCGTTTTAGGGACCCGGGTCGATTTTTGATACTACATGAACCGTGTAAACGACTATGAAGATGTCGTCGAAACTCGTTGTTTTTGTCCTTTCGGTCCACTTCGCGGGCTATAACGCAATGGTTTGTGATCCCGGGTCGACTTTTGATACTGCACGAACCGTGTAAACGACTATGAAGATGTGGCAAAAACTCGTTGTTTTTGTCGTTTCGGTCCACTTTCGCGGGCTATAGCGCAATGTTTTGGGGTCCCGGGTCGACTTTTGATGCTCCATGAACCGTGTAAACGACTATGAAGATGTAGCAAAAACTCGTTGTTTTTGTCGTTTTGGTCGACTTTCGCGGGCTATAGCGCTATGTTTTGGGGTCCCGGGTCGATTTTTCATGCTCCATGAACCCTATGAACGGCTATCAAGACGTCGCAAAAACTTGGTGTTTTTGTCGTTCCGGGCGAGTTTCATGGGCTATAACGCATTGTATTGGGGTCCTGGGTTGATTTTTCTTGCTCCGTGAACCCTGTGCACGGATATCGAGACGTCACAAAAACTCTTAGTTTTTGACGTTTGGGGCGAGTTTCCTCGGCTATAACGCACCATTTTAGGGACCGGGTCGATTTTTGATACTACATGAACCGTGTAAACGACTATGAAGATGTCGCCGAAACTCGTTGTTTTTGTCCTTTCGGTCCACTTTCGCGGGCTATAGCGCAATGTTTTGGGGTCCCGGGTCGATTTTTGATACTACACGAACCGTGTAAACCACTATGAAGATGTGGCGAAAACTCGTTGTTTTTGTCGTTCCGGTCCACTTTCGCGGGCTATAGCGCAATGTTTTGGGGTCCCGGGTTGATTTTTGATGCTCCATGAACCGTGTAAACGACTATGAAGATGTCGCAAAAACTCGTTGTTTTTCTCGTTTCGGTCCACTTTCGCGGGCTATAGCGCAATGTTTTGGGGTCCTGGGTCGATTTTTGATGCTCCATGAACCCTATGAACGGCTATCAAGACGTCGCAAAAACTGGGTGTTTTTGTCGTTTTGGGCGAATTTCATGGGCTCTAGCGCATTGTATTGGGTCCTAGGTTGATTTTTCATGCTCGGTGAACCCTGTGCACGGATATCGAGACGTCACAAAAACTCTTTGTTTTTGTCGTTTCGGGCAAATATCGTGGTCTATAGCACACTGTTTTGGGTTCCCAGGTCGATTATTGATGCTCCATGAACCGTGTGCACACATATCGAGACATCGCAAAAAATCGTTGTTTTTGTCGTTTCGGGACAGTTTCATGGGCTATAGCGCACTGTATTTGGGTCCCGGATCGCTTTTTGATGCTCCATGAACCCTCTACACGGCTATCGAGACGTTGCAAAAACTCGGTGTTTTTGACGTTTGAGGCGAGTTTCCTCGGCTATAACGCACCGTTTTAGGGTCCCGGGTCGATTTTTGATACTACATGAACCGTGTAAACGACTATGAAGATGTCGCCAAAACTCGTTGTTTTTGTCGTTTCGGTCAACTTTCGGGGGCTATAGCGCAATGTTTTGGGGTCCCGGGTCCATTTTTGATGCTCCATGAACCCTATGAACGGCTATCAAGACGTCGTAAAAACTGGGTGTTTTTGTCGTTCCGGGCCAGTTTCATGGGCTATAGCGCATTGTATTGGGGTCCTGGGTTGTTTTTTCATGCTCCATGAACCCTGTGCACGGATATCGAGATGTCACAAAAACTCTTTGTTTTTCTTGTTTCGGGCGAATTTCGTGGTCTATGGCACACTGTTTTGGGTTCCCAGGTCGATTATTGATGCTCCATGAACCGTGTGCACACATATCGAGACCTCACAAAAACTCATTGTTTTTGTTGTTTCGGGCCAGTTTCATGGGCTATAGCGCACTGTATCTTGGTCCCGGGTCGGTTTTTATGCTCCATGAACCCTATGCACAGCTTTCGGGATATCTCAAAAACTCGTTCTTTTGTCATTTCGGCCAGTTTCGTGGCCTATAGTGCAATGTTTGGGGTCCCGGGTCGATTTTTTATGCTCCATGAACCTTGTACACGCATATCGAGACGTCGCAAAAACCCAATGTTTTTGATGTTTGGGGCGAGTTTCGTGGGCTATAACGCACCGTTTTATGGTCCCGGGTCGATTTTTGATACTACACGAACCGTGTAAACGACTATGAAGATGTGGCAAAAACTCGTTGTTTTTGTCGTTTCGGTCCACTTTCGCGGGCTATAGCGCAATGTTTTGGCGTCCCGGGTCAATTTTTGATCCTCCATGAACCGTGTAAACGACTATGAAGATGTCGCAAAAACTCATTGTTTTTGTCGTTTCGGTCCACTTTCGCGGGCTATAGCGCAACGTTTTGGGGTCCCTGGTCGATTTTTGATGCTCCATGAACCCTATGAACGGCTATCAAGACGTCGCAAAAACTTGGTGTTTTTGTCTTTTCGGGCGAGTTTCATGGGCTATAGCGCATTGTATTGGGGTCCTGGGTTGATTTTTCATGCTCCGTGAACCCTGTGCACGGATATCGAGACGTCACAAAAACTCTTTGTTTTTGTCGTTTCGGGCAAATTTCGTTGTCTATAGCACACTGTTTTGGGTTCCCAGGTCGATTATTGATGCTCCATGAACCGTGTGCACACATATTGAGACCTCGCAAAAAATCGTTGTTTTTGTCATTTCGGGCCAGTTTCATGGGCTATAGCGCGCTGTATTTGGGTCCCGGATCAATTTTTGATGCTCCATGAACCCTCTACACGGCTATCGAGACGTTTTAAAAAGTCGGTGTTTTTGACGTTTGGGGCGAGTTTCCTCGGCTATAAAGCACCGTTTTAGGGTCCCGGGTCGATTTTTGATACTACATGAACCGTGTAAACGACTATGAAGATGTCGCCAAAACTCGTTGTTTTTGTCGTTTCGGTCAACTTTCGGGGGCTATAGCGCAATGTTTTGGGGTCCCGGGTCGATTTTTGATGCTCCATGAACCCTATGAACGGCTATCAAGACGTCGCAAAAACTGGGTATTTTTGTCGTTCCGGGCCAGTTTCATGGGCTATAGCGCAGTGTATTGGGGTCCTAGGTTGTTTTTTCATGCTCCATGAACCCTGTGCACGGATATCGAGACGTCACAAAAACTCTTTGTTTTTGTTGTTTCGGGCGAATTTCGTGGTCTATCGCACACTGCTTTGGGTTCCCAGGTCGATTATTGATGCTCCATGAACCGTGTGCACACATATCGAGACCTCACAAAAACTCGTTGTTTTTGTTGTTTCGGGCCAGTTTCATGGGCTATAGCGCAGTGTATTTCGGTCCCGGGTCGGTTTTTATGCTCCATGAACCCTATGCACGGCTTTCGAGATGTCGCAAAAACTCGTTGTTTTGTCGTTTCGGGCAGTTTCGTGGCCTATAGCGCAATGTTCGGTGTCCCGGGTCTATTTTTTATGCTCCATGAACACCGTACACGGCTATCGAGACGTCGCAAAAACTCGGTGTTTTTGACGTTTGGGGCTAGTTTCGTGGGCTATAACGCACCGTTTTAGGGTCCTGGGTCGATTTTTGATACTACATGAACCGTGTAAATGACTATGAAGATGTCGCCAAAACTCGTTGTTTTTGTCGTTTCGGTCCACTTTCGCGGGCTATAGCGCAATGTTTTGGGGTCCCGGGTCGATTTTTTATCCTCCATGAACCGTGTAAACGACTATGAAGACGTCACAAAAACTCATTGTTTTTGTCGTTTCGGTCCACTTTCGCTGGCTATAGTGCAATGTTTTGTGGTCCCGGGTCGATTTTTGATGCTCCATGAACCCTATGAACGGCTATCAAGACGTCGCAAAAACTTGGTGTTTTTGTCGTTCCGGGCGAGTTTCATGGGCTGTAACGCATTGTATTGGGGTCCTGGGTTGATTTTTCATGCTCCGTGAACCCTGTGCATGGATATCGAGACGTCACAAAAACACTTTGTTTTTGACGTTTGGGGCGAGTTTCCTCGGCTATAACGCACCATTTTAGGGACCCGGGTTGATTTTTGATACTACATGAACCGTGTAAACGACTGTGAAGATGTCGCCGAAAGTCGTTGTTTTTGTCCTTTCGGTCCACTTTCGCGGGCCATAGCGCAATGTTTTGGGTTCCCGGGTCGATTTTTGATACTACACGAACCGTGTAAACGACTATGAAGATGTGGCAAAAACTCGTTGTTTTTGTCGTTTCGGTCCACTTTCGCGGGCTATAGCGCAATGTTTTGGGGTCCCGGGTCGATTTTTGATTCTCCATGAACCGTGTAAACGATTATGAAGATGTCACGAAACTCGTTGTTTTTGTCGTTTCGGTCCACTTTCGCGGGCTATAGCGCAATGTTTTGGGGTCCTGGGTCGATTTTTGATGCTCCGTGAACCCTATGAACGGCTATCAAGACGTCGCAAAAACTGGGTGTTTTTGTTGTTTCGGGCGAGTTTCATGGGCTATAGCGCATTATATTGGGGTCGTGGGTTGATTTTTCATGCTCCGTGAATCCTGTGCACGGATATCGAGACGTCACAAAAACTCTTTGTTTTTGTCGTTTCGGGCAAATTTCGTGGTCTATAGCACACTGTTTTGGGTTCCCAGGTCGATTCTTGATGCTCCATGAACCGTGTGCACACATATCGAGACCTCGCAAAAAATCGTTGTTTTTGTCGTTTCGGGCCAGTTTCATGGGCTATAGCGCACTGTATTTGGGTCCCGGATCGATTTTTGATGCTCCATCAACCCTCTACACGGCTATCGAGATGTTGCAAAAACTCGGTGTTTTTGACGTTTGGGGCGAGTTTCCTCGGCTATAACGCACCGTTTTAGGGTCCCGGGTCGATTTTTGATACTACATGAACCGTGTAAACGACTATGAAGATGTCGCCAAAACTCGTTGTTTTTGTCGTTTCGGTCAACTTTCGGGGGCTATAGCGCAATGTTTTGGGGTCCCGGGTCGATTTTTGATGCTCCATGAACCCTATGAACGACTATCAAGATGTCGCAAAAACTGGGTGTTTTTGTCGTTCCGGGCCAGTTTCATGGGCTATAGCGCATTGTATTGGGGTCCTGGGTTGTTTTTTCATGCTCTATGAACCTTGTGCACGGATATCGAGACGTCACAAAAACTCTTTGGTTTTGTTGTTTCGGGCGAATTTCGTGGTCTATAGCACACTGTTTGGGGTTCCCAGGTGGATTATTGATGCTCCATGAACCGTGTGCACACATATCGAGACCTCACAAAAACTCATTGTTTTTGTTGTTTCGGGCCAGTTTCATGGGCTATAGCGCACTGTATTTGGGTCCCGGGTCGGTTTTTATGCTCCATGAACCCTATGCATAGCTTTCGGGATATCTCAAAAACTCGTTCTTTTGTCGTTTCGGGCAGTTTCGTGGCCTATGGTGCAATGTTTGGGGTCCCGGGTCGATTTTTTTATGCTCCATGAACCTTGTACACGCATATCGAGACGTCGCAAAAACTCGATGTTTTTGACGTTTGGGGCGAGTTTCGTGGGCTATAACGCACCGTTTTATGGTCCCGGGTCGATTTTTGATACTACACGAACCGTGTAAACGACTATGAAGATGTGGCAAAAACTCGTTGTTTTTGTCGTTTCGGTCCACTTTCGCAGGCTATAGTGCAATGTTTTGGGGTCCCGGGTCGATTTTTGATCCTCCATGAACCGTGTAAACGACTATGAAGATGTCGCAAAAACTCGTTGTTTTTGTCGTTTCGGTCCACTTTCGCGGGCTATAGCGCAATGTTTTGGGGTCCCCGGTCGATTTTTGATGCTCCATGAACCCTATGAACGGCTATCAAGACGTCGCAAAAACTGGGTGTTTTTGTTGTTTCGGGCGAGTTTCATGGGCTATAGCGCATTGTATTGGGGTCCTGGGTTGATTTTTCATGCTCCGTGAACCCTGTGCACGGATATCGAAACGTCACAAAAACACTTTGTTTTTGTCATTTCGGGCAAATTTCGTGGTCTATAGCACTATGTTTTTGGTTCCCAGGTCGATTATTGATGCTCCATGAACCGTGTGCACACATATCGAGACCTCGCAAAAACTCGTTGTTTTTGTCGTTTCGGGCCAGTTTCATGGGCTATAGCGCAATGTTTGGGGTCCCGGGTCGATTTTTGATGCTCCATGAACCTTGTACACGGCTATCGAGACGTCGCAAAAACTCGATGTTTTTGACGTTTGGGGCGAGTTTCGTGGGCTATAACGCACCGTTTTAGGGTCCCGGGTCGATTTTTGATACTACACGAACCGTGTAAACGACTATTAAGATGTGGCAAAAACTCGTTGTTTTTGTCGTTTCGATCCACTTTCGCGGGCTATAGCGCAATGTTTTGGGGCCCCGGGTCGATTTTTCATGCTCCATGAACCGTGTAAACGACTATGAAGATGTCGCAAAAACTCGTTGTTTTTGTCGTTTCGGTCGACTTTCGTGCGCTATAGCGCAATGTTTTGGGGTCCCGGGTCGATTTTTGATGCTCCATGAACCCTATGAACGGCTATCAAGACGTCGCAAAAACTAGGTGTTTTTGTCGTTCCGAGTCAGTTTCATGGGCTATAGCGCATTGTATTGGGGTCCTGGATTGATTTTTCATGCTTCGTGAACCCTGTGCACGGATATCGAGACGTTACAAAAACTCTTTGTTTTTGTCGTTTCGGGCAAATTTCGTGGTCTATAGCACACTGTTTTGGTTTCCCAGGTCGATTATTGATGCTCCATGAACCGTGTGCACACATATCGAGACCTCGCAAGAACTCGTTGTTTTTGTTGTTTCGGGCCAGTTTCATGGGCTATAGCGCACTGTATTTGGGTCCCGGATCGATTTTTGATGCTCCATGAACCCTGTACACGGCTATCGAGACGTCGCAAAAACTCGATGTTTTTAACGTTTAGGGCGAGTTTCCTGGGTTATAACGCACCTTTTTAGGGTCCCGGGTCGATTTTTGATACTACATGAACCGTGTAAACGACTATGAAGGTGTCGCCAAAACTCGTTGTTTTTGTTGTTTCGGTCAACTTTCGGGGGCTATAGCGCAATGTTTTGGGGTCCCGGGTCGATTTGTGATGCTCCATGAACCCTATGAACGGCTATTCAGACGTCGCAAAAACTGGGTGTTTTTGTCGTTCCGAGTCAGTTTCATGGGCTATAGCGCATTGTATTGGGGTCCTGGGTTAATTTTTCATGCTCCATGAACCCTGTGCACGGATATCGAGACGTCACAAAAACTCTTTGTTTCTGTCGTTTCGGGCGAATTTCGTGGTCTAAAGCACACTGTTTTGGGTTCCCAGGTTGATTATTGATGCTCCATGAACCGTGTGCACACATATCGAGACCTCGCAAAAACTCGTTGTTTTTGTCGTTTCGGGCCAGTTTCATGGTCTATAGCGCACTGTATTTGGGTCCCGGGTCGGTTTTTATGCTCCATGAACCCTATGCACGGCTTTCGAGATGTCGCAAAAACTCGTTGTTTTGTTGTTTCGGGCAGTTTCGTGGCCTATAGCGCAATGTTTGGGGTCCCGGGTCGATTTTTTATGCTCCATGAACCTTGTACACGGCTATCGAGACGTCGCAAAAACTCGATGTTTTTGACGTTTGGGGCGAGTTTCGTGGGCTACAACGCACCGTTTTAGGGTCCCGGGTCGATTTTTGATACTACACGAACCGTGTAAATGACTATGAAGATGTGGCAAAAACTTGTTGTTTTTGTCGTTTCGGTCCACTTTCGCGGGCTATAGCGCAATGTTTTGGGGTCCCGGGTCGATTTTTAATGCTCCATGAACCGTGTAAACGACTATGAAGATGTCGCAAAAACTCGTTGTTTTTGTCGTTTCGGTCCACTTTCGCGGGCTATAGCGCAATGTTTTGAGGTCCCGGGTCGATTTTTGATGCTCCATGAACCCTATGAACGGCTATCAAGACGTCGCAAAAACTGGGTGTTTTTGTCGTTCCGGGCGAGTTTCATGGGCTATGTCGCGTGCTGTGCTTTCATATGCACTAGTAGAATGCCCATGCATTGTCATGGGCTTTTGAAATATTTTTCGAAAGTAAATTTTCACCTGTAAAGAACACAAAACAAGGGAACAATGGAAATAATTTAGGTTCACTTCGCTTGCAATGTAAATCGATAATGAAAAGGCCATTTGAGAATGTATGCATATAGATCGATGATCCAACTAAAAAACAGTTAAAAATTAAGATCTATTTGATGCAGTTAACAAATTCCCACACAACATCAAGAATGTCGTCTTTAGCTTCATTCCCACTATATTTGAGCATGTATATTAAAAATGTCTTCCTCAACTCGTACCCATCTTGCACAAGCAATATATGAAGTTAGCACGAATACTTCACATTGAAGGTCTTAAAATGTGTAATCGAGAGTATGCACCGTGCACACTGGACGGTGAAATTATTTACTGTTCCACCAAACCATAAAGAAAAAATAAAAAAATAAAATTGCAAGGCAAATCACTGCAATTTCATTTACTAATATTATCTTGAATATAATGACAATAAAAATAAATGCTTGTATTTTAATGTTATGATAATGGAATATATAAATTTACCTGTCTCTGCTCGTAGGAATATTAGACTGAAATAAACGTTGTCATCTATATAAGTCATAATTCCAGCTAGGTTGTATTATTCCGAGTACATCAATTAATTCCCTCGCAAATATTTGTAGTTTCACTAAATACCTCAGAGCTTTAACCTCTACCGACAGTGATGTATGGATAGGTTCCATAATATATACATGTCATGCATGTGTCAATGATGTAGAAAATGTATGTGCCGATGAATGCATATCGAAGATAAATCTACAAGTGGTAGTTATTGGAAACAATATGACAATAATGTACAAACGGCCTTGGTTACCATTGTTGTCATGGTAAGTACATGATAAGTAAGGTCTTCTGTACATTGTTGTCGTGGTTTATAGTTCCTAATAGCTACCATCTATAGATTTATCTTCGATATCCATTCATTGGCCGATACATCTTGTACGTCTCGATAACATGCAAAAATTTCTATATTTTGGACCTATCCATACATCAATGTCGCAAGAGATTGAAACTCTGAGGCATTAACTGAAATTAAAAAAAATTGTGAGGGAATTCAATGAAGTAAACGAAATAAAGCAAACCAGCTGGAATTATGATATATCTAGATGGCAATGTTTATTTCCGTCTAGCATTCTAATCAGCATAGACGGGTAAATTTATATAATTTATTATCGTACGATTCAAAGTACAAGCATTTATTTTTGATATCGTTATTTTCAATAAAATATTAATTAATGAAATAGTAGGGATTGGTCTCACTATTTTTTTTCTTTATGCTATGATGGAACAATAAAGAATTGGTTTGCACAATGAGCACTCTTTGTTACACGATTTAAGACCTTCTACGTAAACTATTCATGATAACTGCATATATTGCTCGTGCAAGATGGCTACGAGTTGAGGAAGATGTTTTTATTATACTTGCTTAAATATCGTGCGAATGAAACTAAAAGACAATATTCATGATATTTGGGAGCATTTTTAAGCGCATCAAATAGATCTTATTAATTTGTAACAAAATTTTAGTTTGATCATCGGTCTATATGTATTTATGGTCAAATTGTCTTTTTGTTATCAATCTACATTGCTAGCAAAGTGGAATTATTTTTTTACCATCGTGCACATGTTATCTTTTCTCTATATACGAAATTTAACATGCATTATATTTACGTCATCTACTCGAGCAAGTGCACAGCGGTTGGCTGTTGTGCATCTCCTCGAAACTGAAACCCAGCTCAAAAAAAAAAAAAAAAACTCCTCGAAACTGAAACGGTAACAGCTTCTCCATCTAAAAGGAAAAAAAGTAGCACTAGCTCGTTGCCACCGTCGAGGCAAATGAATCGTTCGATGTGTAAACGTCGTCTGCAGGCGACTTCGTGTCTGTTGTTCACGAATAGCTGAGCATCTGCTTTAGTAAACAAAACTAACCAGCAACTGTTGCAACTGTAAACAAATAAATAAGCGAAAATCTCAACAACCAATCAACTATTCCAGTGTACACGTGTGTAATAAAACCACATGACTTGGAGAGATGCATGCTTCGCTAGGTTTTTCAATGTTACTTATGACGTTGGAGTTAAATCACTAGGAAAAAATTGAGTAACATAGGTAGTTACTCATAATACGAGTAACATCATATATAACAAGATAAGATGTGTTTATAAATTAATAAATAAAAAACTTATTGTTATCATCTTTATGCTACTATTCAATTTGAATGTGGTAATTTAGACTAGTAATATATGCATGTTACTATTCTATTTTACTTTTCACTGTGGGTGGATAGTATGAAGATGCCTTGCACTAGCCGAGAGATGCTTATACACATCTCTAGGTTGGTTAATGTTATTTATGAAGTGTACAAATGGAATATTCTAGCTTATGCACATGTTTTCCTCAAATGTTGAGCACGTGCCGTGGAGTATACCAATGAAGATCGGGCAAGCATCGTGTGATGAGTAATATAAAGGAAATAATTTAGGCGCTTCTTAGGCACACGCTTGCTGCCATCCTCATCGTGATTTTGCCGAGTAAACAGAGGTAGAAAAGGAATTACTAGCCCTCCCCATCATACTCACTTCGCATCATTGTTAGAAGGACCTTGAACAAGAGGTGAAGTGGAAGAACCAGAAGGTTTATGAAATTCCAAACTAGATCCTTGAAGGGCGCGCGTTGCGGCACCTATCAATTTTGGCACTTTAGTGTTTTAGTGTTTGTATTTGATACAACTATTTGAAGTGATAGTCTTTTTAATGTTAGTTATCGGCAAATAAAATATTTTGGAAATTTTATATCTATGTGTCATTGAAGCAAATGGCATATTATAAGGAATTTAGGGCGTTTGCCAAAAAAAGGCCATTGGTAGGCGCCGGCGCGCCGGCTAAAGTTTGGGCCTGTCGCGCACTAACCGCGAGATGCAGTATATTGCATCCGTCAGATTTGCACCTCAACTCCTTCCCCCCTACTCTTTCTTCTTCCTCCCAGTCAACGTCTCTAGCGAAAGGCAAGGTCCCGCTCAAGCGCTTCCATCGCCGTGAGCATCGCTTATTCCCAGCGTGGTTCACCTCTGGTTGCAGCACCCTCAGTTTGTTGTGCCTCTCGTCGGCTCAGACACAAGCAGCTCCTGCCTGAGAAGGTCATGAGTTCCGGCAAAGAAGTATCGCCTCGTCCATCTCGTAGCAACCGTCGGCCATCATCGACGACTGCGTCTCTGGCGAAGCCTTCCACTAGTTCAACGTTGGTCCCTGGAGTATCTAACCGATGTAGCTCCGCCGTGAAGCCAGTGGCAAGGTGCCAGTTCCAACTTTTGACTGCCAGTTCCTTCTTTTCAGAAGTATGGTTGAAACATTTCATGTCAATGATTGCAACTCTTTCGGGTCATGTTTTGATACCGTGTTCAAGTTACTCGACACTAGCAGTCACACAAGCTCACAAAAGTCAGCGCCTGGATCAGTTCGACTTCTTCAGCCTCAACTTCGAGCAGAAAGACAACGTTCGGCTCAGCTCCAACTTGAAGTCCAATCTCTATGAAAAATTTCAGAGAACTCCATTGAGAAGCTCATTGCTAGACACCTAGAGCTAGAAGATATGAGCGACATGCTAGACCGGTCTCATCACCTTGTTGAGCAGCTCCCGCACAAGCCTAACGTTTCTTGAATTGTGTTGAAGTGGTCTCGCTCCAGTATTACTTTGTTCGCATTTATTTGCATCGGTTGTGACTTTTGATGCCTAGTTTATGTATTCCGCTTCTTGGTTGCGCTTTATGAGCGAACTTTGATGCCGAGTAAATGTAATATGGCATACTTCCTTTATTGCATAGTGTAGGTTTGTTCTTAATTCGTAGTTACTGTTTATATAGGCATTGCAGTTCTTTTTGCTCGGCTAGCTAGTGGCTGCAATAACCATGGGCATGTTATCTATTGTAGTGACCATGGGCCAAACATGGTCGTACTATTCGTGGACCAAAAGCACACAACAATATGCGCCGTAAGCGGGCTAAAAACGAATGGCCCGTTTATGAGTCCTAACCATATCAGGCCTGGAAGACATCAAAGGCTTAATTCAGTCAAGATACATAATGGGCCGTTAATAGGTCTGAAGACACATCACATGCTTAATTCAATTGACATACATAACAAGCCGTTAATGGACCGAGTTACATGATTGGATGAAACGGCCCATTGGCTTAACGGGCCACAAATGGGCGGAATGTATCCACAGGCTGAATTTTGACCAGTATCAGAGCAGGCCATCACTGGACCGCAAGTAATCTAGGGCCGAAAATAAGCTTAGGAATTTATGGGTCCTTAGGAGGCCGAAAGAAACACGGGTTGGAAATGTCCCAACTTCATGATGGGCCTTTATTGGGTCCACATCCATCTATTGCTCTTTATGGATCATAATCACCACGAGCCATATATTTGTAGGTCCACATGACCCTACCGGTTATGGGCCTAAAGACGTCACGGGCCATATATGGGTCAAAAGTGTCAACGGCCGGCTGGAATCATATTTGTAGGTCCACATGACCCTACCGGGCTGAACTCGTGAAGGCCATAACGGTCCGCTAGTAACTGGACTGTAAATGGGTTGTATGCAAACAGGCCGTTAACAGACTTTTCAAGGGCTGGCCCGCTAACATTTTTACCAAGTCAAACTGGTCGGCCTTTTTAAGCTAAATGGGTTAGTGTTGTGTCTTTCCATGTGTTGACGTTTCATAGGCTTGTATTGTCTATTGGCTGGATGAAAAATGCCGAAATGCGGAGCTGATCCGTGGTACCTTGGGCAAATGAGAAAATGACACATGGGAAGTCATTATTGGTCGGCGCTATTAATAAGTATCAGATCCAAAACTGGCACCCAATAGATGGGACTGATGGAATGGCATGGACTTTTGTATTTTGATGGGTGGAATGAACTTTGCACCATTACCATGGAATTGCTTGCAATGTGACAGAATTTGTAGCTCTATTTTTTTAAACAGAGGCAATGGTTTCGTCTCACCTATTAATTGCTTGCAAGAGTTAGTTACAAATCACACAAACACCAATGAATTATTCTTATCGCAACACAATTGGCCCAAACTTCTTCGCACCAGCAATGATCCAAATATTTGCTTCGGTCATGACAATGTTGAGCAAAGTCGTTGGTGGCGCGCACTTGTGTTGAAGTACCGTTGGCGTTTGTACGCAATCTATTTTGGTGGGTGTGGGTGGGGGTCAGAAAGATCTTTATTAACGGGTGGTGTTACTGCGTCCCGGCACTAGTGACGCCTATCCACTGGCAGGCGGTCTCATGACCATCAGCAGTGATCTCTCCACTGTTGGGCAGGGCACGGGTAATTGAAGACCACATCTCCATTGACAATTTGGCATTGGTCAAGCTTAGCCTGTAGATGGTACAGGTTCAATGTGTGGTAATGTTAAGAGAGTTTTTTGAAGTTTAAATGATGTGATGTGTCACAAGTTTTAACTGATATTTCCTGGATATGCTTAGAGACAACGGCGACTAGTCATCTCCTAACCACATCCACGCACATAAACAAGTTAAGTCTGACCGGATTTTGTGCTATTATCGAAGAGTTAAAGAAGTAGAGCACATCCAGTAGTCCATATGAGCCGTTTCAATGGGTTTACACGCACATCAGGTTTTTTATAGTGTTGATGAAACAGTATGCTATGATGAGACGCAAGAGTTGTTTCATAAATATGATGTATTTTCTCTCTTATCTTTGTATAACAAGTTTGAGAAACGTGGGCTCTCAAGAAATTGGTTAGGTAGATGTTTTATTTTGAAGTTTGAACAAGGACTTTTGATGATAAAGGTTAGAACTACCTGTTACTTTTGGTGTGGTTTTTCAAAATTTAAATATTCTGAGCTCACCATGACCCAGTCGCCCGCACCGACTCGGAAACCACTATATAAGCTAGACGGGCCGGCGGCTCAGAATGTCCACTGAGTGGCAAACAGCTATCAGCATCATTTTTGGTCTCCGTGGTGAGCCTCTTCAGCTCTTCCAAAAGCCCTGAGAAGATGTCGAGAAGCAGCAGGCCCTGGTCGTTTATTGCGCTGCTGCTCCTGTTGTTTGTGCTCCTCCAACTCATCACGGTGCTCGCTCACTCTCATCATCCTCAGCGCCGACCATTTCCCTGTAAGCAAGCCTAGCTCACAAGTGCATGCTTTAACTTGAGCCTATCGTGCAGCTGTTCGATCAAACACACATGAACAAGCTGTGGTTTATTCATGGCTGAGTTCTCTTGTAAACTTGAACAGAGTGCTCTTTTTCATACTCCTTCGGTACTCTCTCTCTCTCTCTCTGTTAACAAATAAAAGACGTTTTAGAGACTTGACAAGTCCCTAAAACGTCATATATCTGTTCACAGAGGTACTATTAGTTTACCACTATCTTACGCTGTGCTTTTGGATCTATGTGCAGGCCACCCTCTCCATAAAAGGAGCTGCAAATGAAGTCAGAAACATCAGCGTTTGCTCCATCTAGTTTCCCACGAAATGAAATAAAAATAGGAAAGTACCCTGCTTGGGATCCAACTGTTGGCCAGTTTGTTGGCAGTTACCTCAAAGATCAGATTATTCAAATGTGCTGACTACTTTGATGTCAATCATGTACTTCTCTTTGGAGGAATAATATTTGACAATGTATTTTCTTTCTCACAATTTATCAATCTTGATTGTGTCTTAATTCTCGTGGTCTATCTCCATAAAAGCAGGCACACACCAATTCATGGTATCTTGTTTGCTGTGATATATAAGAATTCAGCATTGCTAAAACTCAGACATCTATGTTATTCACTAAAATTAAATAAATGTTGAACTTATATATCTCTTATACAAGATAAGCAGAAAACAAAATAACATGTATGCAAAAAATAATATATTGTTTCAAGGAACAATTCCTTTGTCTCCTCGCATCTTCTCTCATCATTGCTATAAAAAAAAGCTGATGTGCAACCCTAATAAAATGGCTGATAAGAACTATTGGAGGTGCTCAAATTCTTGAGCACATAATAGCACAACAACGGGTCAAATATTTTATGTTTATGCGTGTTGATGTGGTTGGAAGAAGACCCGGCCAAGGCCAAATCATGTGTAATTTACTGAGAACTTAATAACAATACTACAAGATAATAATCGAATCAACCAAAGTGGAGGAAGTGGACCTTTTTCTTTTAAAAAAATTCTACACATATAGTATTAATTAATTTAAAGTGTTTTTTCTAGCCTCACTTCTAATAATGGTGTTGTAAAGTTCGGGTGTACTTCTCTTATCAATTCAATAAAAGTGTTTTTCTTTCCTACTCCTTTGGTGTAACGGAGTTTATTAGCTACAACCTTATGCTGTAATTTTAGATCCATGTGCAGGCAACCCTTTTGATTAGAAAAAAAAAACCTGCAACTTCCTAATGAAGTATTGTCCTTGGAAGGTGTGACATGTATCATCCTAGCTATGGACGTAAATTACTTGTGACACAACTAGTTGAATTAACAAATCGCGATGAATTGAGCTTAGCGCAGATGGATAAGTTCCTTGTGGTGGATCATGCCCATCGGGGGTTCAGGGGTCGGTCTTAGGTTAGAATAGGTTGGCGCAGTTTCCAAAATTTATTGGGCTTTCCATTGTATGTAGTGCCATGCCACTTAACTATGAGGCATTTTTTGGTGACTTCAAAAATCTAAAGATCAACTAGCTATGCCTCATGAAACTGTTCATAGGGATAATGTGTGTGCACGTGCGTTTATAAGATTGGGAGAAGACTGACCAATATATATGCCTAGTAGTAGCTGGTCGATTTGAACAAGTCCAAGTCATTTGCAATTTCTTGAACCGAGCCATGAACAAGTCCAAGTCAGACGACTGTATTTTTTCCACTAAAAATAAAGAAATGGTGCACCAATTTATCCTGTTCAAGATAAGGTCATAGGAAACACAACGGACGTGTATGCAAAAGTCAATCTTTGGTCCAAGAAACAATTCTCTTGTCTCCTCGCATATTCTCTCATCAATGCTAAACAAAAAGCTGATGTGCAACCCTAACCAAGTGATCAAATATTCTCCGTTTGTAGCACAACGTCTGGTCAAATATTCTCCGTTTGTAGCACAACGTCACACAACGTCAGACGACTAGAGCACAAATGATTGTCATGTGCAACTTCCAAAATGTTATCCTCGGAAATGTGTAGTCCTTGGTGATGAACTTGAACCATTGTTTCTTGTTTGGCAAGCTTCAAGTCCATTATTCTTTTTCGTTTCCCTGCAGGGTTTCTGGTTTCCTTTTGGTTTTTTATTTCCACTCTTTTTTATTTTTTCATTTCCCTCTCCATTCATTCTTTTTCATTTTCATCTCGTCTTTTAAGAAGGTATGTGAACATTTTACGGTTTGCAAATATTTTTCAAATTAGGAAATATTTTTTGAACTCTATGTATTTTTAAATTGAAAAATAAAATAATGTTTTTCAAATTTTTGAAAAAATTCTAAAATTTAAGAATTTGAAAAAACAAATTTAAATTCACATGTTTGTAAAATCTTGAATGTTTTTATATCAAATTAGCGAACAACTAATATCATGAATATTTCATAAATTTGTAAACTTGTTTTTTAATATTTTTAATATTCAAAATAAAAATGATTTAAAAAACACAACTCCTTCATTAGTTCGCTACAATTGTAGCATCAGAGACAATGAGAGGAATAACAGCCGTCGGGGCTGCATCCATCCATACATGAGGAGGAGTGAATCTAGCTGCTAGTCTAGCTAATTCGTGAGCTACTTTATTGTTGTCTCTATAACAATGTTCAAAAACAATATGACTAAAATCTAAGGACATGAAGTAACAATCATCAAAGATCGCGCTGGCCACCGATGATGAGTATCCCTCTTTGAGTGCTGAAATCACCTCCACACTATCTTAATTTACTTCGATTTTGCTGCATCCAGCTGCGCGGGTGAGGTTTAAGCCAAACCTAACTGCAATTGCTTCTACTGTGAAAGCATCATAACATATTTTGAGTTTTTCATTCGCGGTAGCTATGAAATTGTCGTTATGGTCTCTCATGACAACACCTACAGAGCCTTCAAGTGAGTCTTTATCAAAACTCGCATCCACATTTAGCTTGACGTAATCAGTCCTAGGTTTCGTCCAACCACCCACACGGATTTTCAGCTTTGAGGAACTCGCTGCAATGACGTTCGCCACCAAGGATCGTACAACAAGGTTGATCTGTGCCGTCGTTTGTGGAACACCTCCATGTGTAATCTTTTTCCTTTCCCACCACAAAATCCAACAGCATGTAGCCACAGTTTCTCTCAGTTTCGGCAAAACTAGCACATGGATATGATTGTATGGTAAACTGAGAAGAAATTCCAACACTACCTCGCCAGACAAGTTCATCTCTAATCCATTTTTTATCACATCCAACACTCCAAGGAGTTTCCATACCTGAACCGCAACAGGGCATTCAAATAGAAGATGGAGGATGCTCTCCAGCCCTTGGTTGCATACTGGGCAATGTGGCTTGACCTTAAAGTGTCTATCAGCCAGTATGTTGTGTGCTCGCTCCTTGCTAGAAGATTCATGCGCTCTGATCGTAATGACTATAGTCTTCAGAATAACATTCGGAGTCTTTGTTAACTCCAAAATGAAATTCCTTTTCAAATGAAGCTATATATTAACCATTCGTTCAATGTATTTTTAAAATAGAGAAGTACGTTTTTCGTCCCTCAAGTTTACCAAATGTGTATATCTAGTTACTCAAGAGTTTTAGGCGCCATTTCGTCTCTTAACTCTTTAAACGGGATGAGTTTTGTCCAAAACCAGAATTGAGAGGAAAACCGAAAGAATCATCTTCTAAAACATGTTGTAAGTGTTTTCCCTACACACCAACGGTGATGACTACTTGTCGAGCTCACTAGCACCTTGTCTGACCGGCACGATCAGAGCTGGCAGCCTACAGCCTCACTGGCAACTTCCCTTCCAGAGCTGCAGAGACGCGTACACGACGAAGCGCGACGCATGTGTGTTCGCGCACAAGAAACTTATTTTCTTGTACCTGATGGAGCGACGGACTGCGGCTCCTGTGCGCAGTTTGTCTCTCATTTTCTGGTTTTGGATGAAACGTATCCGGTTTTAAGACTTGAGGGACAAAATGCCGCCCTAAAAATCTTAAGGGACTAGATGTGGACATTCGGTAAATTTAAGGGACCAAGGAGAGAAAAGGTCAGATGCTCCCTCGAAAGAAACATGTGAAGAAAAATATCCACCAAAAAATAAATAAAGAAAAAGAAAGTGACCAAATAAATACAACTAAACAGTTATAGATCGTTTTCAATGGACGTGCATACATGTTATAGAGACTAGTCAAATTAAAAAAACAAACTATACGACAAATTATCCTAGTCACTACCAGGATTTTCCTTTTCCTTTTTCTCCTTTTTTTTGCGAGTGCAACAACATGGTTTCCCACTTCACTGTCAACACTGACATGGAATCCTCAGCAGTAGTCTCTGCACCCTCGAGAGAAAATACCTATTAGAGTATATTCGGTCGGTTTAGTTTTGGTAATTTGAATTGTAATCTATCTATTTTATACTTGGACTCCAAGACTTTGTACTTATATAAGCAGCCCACTGAGGCATCAATCAATACACAATTATCATCAAATATCATGGTATCAGAGCAAAACAACACCTGCCTTCGGTTCCCAAGCCTCCTAGTATTAATATTGTCTCTGGAAAATGGGTTTTTCGCCACAAGTTTCATGCCGATGGTTCTGTTGCCCGCTACAAAACACGTTGGGTTTGTCGAGGTTTTTCCCAGCAGCACGACATTGATTTTGATGAGACCTTTTCTCCTGTGGTAATACCTAGCATCATCTGTGTTGTTCTTAGTCTTGCGGTCTCCTCTTCATGGCCCATTCATCAACTGGATACCAAAAATGCTTTTCTCCATGGAACACTGAATGAAACTGTGTACTACCAGCAATCCTCTGGTTTTGAAAATCCCTCCTCACCGAATCTCGTTTGTCTTCTTAACAAATCGTTGTATGGTCTTAAACATACTCCTTGAGCTTGGTTCCAACGTTTTGCCAACTTCGTTCAAACCATTGGCTTTGTCCCTTCTAAATCTGGCTCCTCTCTTTTCGTTTTTCATTACTTTAATAGCACCGCCTATCTCTTATTATATGTCGATGATATTGTTCTAACAACTTCTTCTGATACTTTCCTACACCAAGTAATCTCTTCTCTCAATCATGAATTTTCTATGACTGATCTTGGTCCTCTACATCATTTTCTTGGTATCAATGTTTCTCGTACTCTCTCTACTCTTTTTCTCTCCCAACGTCAATATGTTATAGATTTGCTCTCCCGTGCCGGCATGTCTGATTATCAATCCTGTCGCACACCTGCTGACACCGTTGCCAAATTGTCGGCTGATGGTGCGTGTGCGTGTGCGTGCATGCATGCGTGTGCGTGTGAGTGCGTGTGCGTGTGCATGAGTGAAAACCTTAGAATTTGTGTGCGTGTGTGTGCGTGCATGCATGTGTGTGCGTGTGCGTGTTGTGACTAATCTTTGGTGACTAAAATATCCTAGCTAGCTACTCATGTACAATTTCCGGAAAATAGCTACTGAATCAATGTGTGATACATAGTGACCTATTTGAGTAAATATATTTATCTTTTTATTGAGTTTAGGAGATTGTTTCTTTACCATTCATTCAATATATATTTCAAAATAGAAATAAGTCGCTCTCTCCCTCACAGGAAAGAAAATAAAAAAGAAAAGGTAGGCGTATAATACATGTAACCTGCCAAATATCAAACTGAAAAATAGAACTACAAGACAAACACTCGTGGCGACGTTGACGTAATGCTAACCAACAAAGAGACTTGCACCATAAACATGGTGAAAATATCTAGCGATTCCTTAGGAATTTCGAGGGTGCCAATTTGTGAAAAATTCCTGGCTCACCATTACTCGACCTTAGGGTGCACCGTATATAAATAGACACACAGGGAAAGCACTTCCTACTCCAGTTTGTGTAGAACATCATCCAAGAGAGGAAGAAAGCTATGGCGTCCATGACCCAATTCATTATGTGTGTTCTTCTAGCTTTCCTTCTCTTGGTCGCCATGGAAGTTGCTGCTGCTCGGCAACTGGCTCAAAGGAGTGAGACCTTCACTCTATGTCTCCCACATGCATTTGCACACTATTTTTTTTTCTTCTTGAATTACAATTTGGAGCATTTGAAACATGCTAAATGCTGCACATTTTCTCATTTCAGGTGGGTACACGGGACAGTTGCCGACGGGCCCACCTGCATGTGCATATGGCACTAAGTGTCCACCATAGATCGAAGAACATGCTAAGAGTCACCTTCATATATATATATATATATATATATATATATATATATATATATATATATATATATATATATGATATACACATGTATTGTTAACTTCCCACCTATGTAATTTACGTACCATAAATATATATAGGTCTACAAGAAATAAAAGATGTGCACGTTACATAGATACGACACGAGCATACCTAAGTACCAAGCTACTGGCTAGCAGAATGGGAACTGCAGATATATCTCTCCCTATGGTGTGGATTGATATATGATGCTTTCTTTATATCATGTAGATAACTTCTGTTGAAGCATGAGAGAGTTTACATATATATGTTGGAAGAAAGTTCAATTTTGAACGGTAAGTTGTATTCAAAATCCGACGTGGTTGTTAAGTCCATATCGCCATGTTAATTGACAACGACTATGCGATTCTTCATAATGGGTTCAGGTAAATTTGAAGATGCGAAATATCTGAGCCCTTTGATTCGGCTCAGCGCTCAAATATGGGAGAATTTGGAATAAAAGTATTTCTGTGCTCCCACGTAGGTACACCTTCTATCCTGGACACCCAGCTTGCATCAACATCCGTGCTCTCTCACCATAGGAATTTCACTTTTTTGTTTCTACCAAACAAAACAACATTTGAAGCTACAACTTAGAAAGTCAACAACAAACAAATACTACATATTCACAAAATGTACATTTAATTCTGCACGTTTAAATATCTAATTGATATGATTTAATATCTACGGTGCGCCAAAAAATCAGAAAACACATAGGCACATGGTAGTGCATATGTAGTGGACCAGCGAAGTTTTATGTTCCAATGTTTCTCAGTTTGGGAGAAACAAAAAATAGGAAGTGATATGCACAGATCTCAACACAAATATGCACTGTCTATATAGAAGGTGTACCTGCCATGTTTATAACTTTGCTGGATTGACGAGCATCCAGCTTGCATGTGAATAAGCTCGTAGACGATGTATCTTTGATTGGTATTTAGACATGATGGGCTTCACTAAAAAAGGGCACTGGAGGCTTAAGATCCAGAAATACGGAGATGACTTTGGTGCCTAAAATATCTTGATCTTGTGCACTTCTCTGAAGGAGTTGTAAATCAAAATGGGACCCACAATGTCTCTACAGAAACTATATATTGACCATTCGTTCAATAGATTTTCCAAAACGAAAATGATCCTTTGCTCCATCACAAGAAGAAACATATAAATATCTCAAACAAAACGTGGACACCATAAATACATCTAACCAACTATATCGTTTTCAAGTGATCTGTGTATACTCAATGGAGACTAGTCAACAATCTATAAGACAAACACTCCATGCCAGTACCAGACTTTTCTGTTTCATCAGTGACTTTGACATCGAATGCTCATCAACAAAGAGACTTTGTGCAGCATCTAGTGATATGGGAGCTCATGAGCAATCCGGCGAAATGTGTCCCTGTGGGAAGGAAGAATCCTACAAACAAAAACTTAGATTGATTGAATTTGGATTACAATACAAAATCTAATGATAATCGATCAATAGTAATCATGCTTTCTTTGCAATGAATGGATGCTCTGTGTTTTCCTGTACCAACCCATGTTCTATGATGGAAGTTTAGGAATCACTCAAGCAATCAGGTTATTCAGTGCTAGCTTTTTTATTTTATTTTGGTTTGAGGGGATTCAGTGCTAGCTACGCCTAGGCGTGAGGGCAGACGCCTAGGGTACTGGGTTCCATATGTAAACAAAGCAAACACCCCTGGATTTGGCTTGGGCTTGGGCTAAGTACAAAGCAGATAAAGAGAAAAGGAAGAGAGGGTGATGAGCTAAACACGGTAAGAAATTTAGAGAAGGGGGTACTTAGAGGTTGTTTGGATCTTGTCTACAGTTGCCCCGCCAATGATGGGCTCGCCAATAATTTGGCGCAGGATTTCGCCGCCAATGGATCACCAAAATATTGGCTATGTATTGAACGGAAGGAGTTGCTGCGCCGAGGGCGAGCCAACTAATCGGATGTATCCAAACATATGCCCGCGCCATAGTCAACGCCAAATATTTAGCTGGGCGAATCGGGGCTACGATCCAAACATGCCCTTAGAGTGCCCGTTTGGCATGGAAAAAGGAGAGACCCATTTGCACTTTGCAGCAAGCAACACAGAGGAAAGTAAATGTGAACTTTTTATAGATACTTTCGCTAGGCTTTATTCATCAAGTTTTTTTTTTTGAGAAATGACTTTATTCATCGAGTTGTACATAGAAAATTGTGAACTTTGTTTTATTGAGACTTTACTAGCAAAAGCCCGTGCGTTGCAACGGAAGAGAAAATAACACACGCTCTGAACGCAATATATTTTCACATGGCATCATATTTGTGTTCCCGACGATGGTCTTCGTGCTCACACAACGAAAACGCGTTTGAATGTACAATCACTCGGAATAAGATGAGAAATATGTTGTTTCTCCCTACGAGGTTTTCCAAAGGTGTGCATGTGTGGTTAACGATGTTTTCTTTCCTCTCAATTTGGTTTTAATTTAATGAATGTTTATTGCAATTCGTATCATCGTCGAAAAGAGAGAAACAAAAAGATCGTGCACTACAGATTAAGTTTGCACCAAAAATAATATTTAAAAAGTATTCAACAGCTCACTCTCATCATCCTCAGCGCCGACCATTTCCCTGTAAGCAAGCCTAGATCACAAGTGCATGCTTTAACTTGAGCCTGTCGTGCAACTGTTCGATCAAACACACATGAACAAGCTGTGGTTTATTCATGGCTGAGTTCTCTTGTAAACCTGACGAGAGTGCTTTTTTTTCATACTCCTTCGGTACTCTCTCTCTGTTAACAATTAAAAGACGTTTTAGAGACTTGACAAGTCCCTAAAACGTCATATATCTGTTCATAGAGGTAATATTCGTTAGTTACCACTATCTTACGATGTACTTCTGGATCCGTGCACAGGCCACCCTCTCCGTAAAAGGAGCTGTAAATGAACTCAGAAACATCAGCTCTTGCTCCATCTAGTTTCTCACGAAATGAAATAAAAATAGAAAAGTGTCGGGTGCTTGCGATCCAACTCTTGGCCAGTTTGTTGGCAGTAAACTCAAAGATCAGATCATTTAAATGTGCTGACTACTTTGATGTCAATCACATGTACTACTCTTTGCAAGAATAATATTTGACAATGTATTTTCTTTCTCACAATTTATCAATCTTGGTTTTGTTTTAATTCTCGTGGTCTATCTTCATAAAAGAAGGCACAGACCAATTCGTGGTATTTTGTTTGCTGTGACATATAAGAATTCAGCATTCCTAAAACTCAGACATCTTTTTTTATGTTGAACTTATATATCTCTTATACAAGATAAGCAGAAAACAAAATAACATGTATGCAAAAAATAATATATTTTTTCAAGGGACAATTCCTTTGGCTCCTCGCATCTATTCTCATCATTGCTATAAAAAAGCTGATGTGCAACCCTAATAAAATGGCTGATAAGAACTATTGGAGGCGCTCAATTCTTGACCACATGATAGCACAAAAACGGGTCAAATATTTTCTATTTGGGCGTGTTGATGTGTTTGGGAGAAGACTCCGCCAATGCATGTCTAACTTCCTAAGATTATCCTTTATATATTTGAAATGTGGCATCCTGTAGATGTCAACAAGGCCAAGTCAAGTGACACGGCTGATCAAAATAATTAAATAGTTGTCGGTGGCTTAAATAAGGCCAAGTCATGTGTACTTTACCGAGAACTTAATAACGATACTACAAGATAATAATCGAATCAACCAAAGTGGAGGAAAGTGGACCTTTTTCTTTTAAAAAAATCCCACACATATAGTATTAATTAATTTAAAGTGTTTTTTCTAGCCTCACTTCTAATAGTGTTGTTGTAAAGTTCGGGTGTACTTCTCTTATCAATTCAATGAAAGTGTTTTTCTTTCCTACTCCTTTGGTGTAACGGAGTTTATTAGCTACAACCTTATGTTGTAATTTTAGATCCATGTGCAGGCAACCCTTTTGATTAGAAAAAAAGCCTGCAACTTCCTAATGAAGTACTATCCTTTGGAAGGTGTGACATGTGTCATCCTAGCTATCGACGTAAATTACTTGTGACACAACTAGTTGAATTAACAAATCGCGATGAATTGAGCTTAGCGGAGATGGATAAGTTCCTTGTGGTGGATCATGCCCACCAGGGGTTTCAGGGGTTCGGTCTTAGGTTAGATTAGGTTGGCGCAGTTTCCAAAATTTATTGGGCTTTCCATTGTATGGAGTGCCATCCACTTAACTATGAGGCATTTTTTGGTGACTTCAAAAATGTGAAGATCAACTAGCTATGCCTCATGAAACTTTTCATAGGGATAATGTGTGTGCGCATGCTTTCATAAGATTGCCAGAAGATTGACCAAAGTGCCTAGTAGTTGCTGATCGATTTGGACAAGTCCAAGTCATTTGCGATTTTGTGAACCGAGCCATGAACAAGTCCAAGTCACACGATTGTATTTTTTCCACTAAAATTAAATAAATGGTGCACCAATTTATCCTGTTCAAGATAAGGTCATAGGAAACACAACGGACGTGTATGCAAAAGTCAATCTTTGGTCCAAGAAACAATTCTCTTGTCTCCTCGCATATTCTCTCATCAATGCTAAACAAAAAGCTGATGTGCAACCCTAACCAAGTGATCAAATATTCTCCGTTTGTAGCACAACGTCTGGTCAAATATTCTCCGTTTGTAGCACAATGTCAGACGACTAGAGCACAAATGATTGTCATGTGCAACTTCCTAAACGTTATCCTCGGAAATTTGTAGTCCTTGGTGATGAACTTGAACCATTTTCTCTTGTTTGGCAAGCTTCTAGTACGTTATTCTTTTTCGTTTTCCTGCAACGTTTCTGCTTTCCTTTTGGTTTTTTATTTCCACTCTTTTTAATTTTTTTCATTTCCCTCTCCATTCATTCCTTTTCATTTTCATCTCGTCTTTTAATAAAGTCTACGAAAATTTTACGTTCGTGAATACATTTCCAAATTCGGAAATATTTTTTGAACACTATGTATTTTAAATTGAAAAATAAGATAATGTTTTGTTACATTTTTGAAAAAATTCTAAAATTTAAGAATTTTAAAACAAAAATTTAAATTCGCATTTTTGTAAAATCTTGAACATTTTTGTGTCAAATTAGCGAACAACTGATATCATGAATATTTCATAAATTTGTAAACTTGTTTTTTAAATAGTTTTGAAATTCAAAATAAAAAATGATTTAAAAAAACACAACTCCTTTATTAGTTGGCTACAATTGTAGCTTCAGAGACAATGAGAGGAATAACAACCATCGGGGCTGCTTCCATCCATACATGAGGAGGAATGAATCTAGCTAGTCTAGCTAATTTGTGGCCTACTTTATTGTTGTCTCTATAACAATGTTTAAAAACAATATGGTTGAAATCTAAGGACATGAAGTAACAATCATCAAAGATCGCGCTAGCCACCGAAGATGAGTATCCCTCTTTGAGTGTTGAAATCGCCACGACAAAATCCAACAACATGTAGCCACAGTTTGTCTCGGTTTCAGCAAAACTAGCAGATGGATATGATTGCCTGGTAAACTGAGAAGAAATTCCAACACTACCTCGCTAGACAAGTTCATCTCTAATTCATTTTTTATCACATCCAGCACTCCAAGGAGATTCCATACCTGAACCGCAACAGGGCATTCAAATAGAAGATGGAGGATGCTCTCCAGCCCTTGGTTGCATACTGGGCAATGTGGCTTGACCTTGATGTTTCAATCAGCTAGTATGTTGTGTGCTCGCTCCTTGCTAGAAGATTCATGCGCTCTGGGCAGAGCCTATGTAGGAAATGTACAAGCGATGGGGCGGCTTCTTGCTCACTGCGACAGCTATGTCTCGCCTACACCAATTCCCTATAGGAATCGCCTAAGTGCGCCAAGTACGGCTGACCATGTACCCAGTAACCAGTGCCACTTGTTGACGATGTTGTACACTTGTCCGGTCTGACTTTCTACATTATTTTACATATTGTTTTATTCGTTGATTTTATTTCTTTTCTCCCAGTTTTTTTACCTTTTTGCCTTTTTCATTTTACTTTGCATTTTTTTTCTATCATCGTTATACTTAGTTTTTTTTTTTGCTTTTCTATTTTCCTAGTTTTTCCGGGTTTTTTTTCAAGTCATGTATACTTTATTCTCCTGTATATAATGTACCTTTTGATAGAAGACATGAAATAATTATCTGATACACGATCGACATTTTACGAATATATGATGTATATTTTTTGAAAAAATGTGTTTTGTGATGTGTAGGTCTCAAGTATTTTGTGTGTTTGGCAACATTCTGGGCTGTTCTTCTTTTTCTTCTTTCCTGCTGACTTTCTGGTTTCCTTTTCGTTTTCTAATTCCCATTTTTCAAAAAAAACAAATCCCAGACTATTCATTTTTTTCATTTCCAACACATTGTAAAATAATTTTCAGTTCATGAATATTTTTAAAGTAAAAAGTAAAAAAATAGATTAGAAATTTTGCATCGTCGAAAATTAGAAATTTCTAAAAAGTATTTGAATTCGCATATTTAAAAATCATGAACATTTATTTATCACATTAGCAACAACTGTTGAATTTCATTTTTATGAAAAAATATGAATATTTTGAAATCCTTGAATATTTTATTGATTTTATCTTTTGTTTTCAAATTTATGAATATTTAAAAATTTCAGTAACACCACCCAAAATAAAAAATGAGGTAAATCAACTTTTCGGGTTAAGTAAAAGAATAAAACTAATAAAAAAAGCGTGTGCTCGCTCCTCACTCCTTGCTCCTCACTAATCCCGCACCGATGGAAACAAGAACAACTGTTCTGGTGGTGGCGGTGGCGGGTACAACCAGATGCAGCCATCCTCCTCCAGCAGGCGGCCTCGCTGCCAACTGTGCAAGAAATCGGGCCATGAGGTGTTCGAGTGCTGGCACCGGTATGATGAGAGCTACATCCCTGACGCACGACATGTTGTTGTTGCTGTCCGAGAGCAAGGAGGGGACGACGACACCGTCTGGACGTATTTGGATATTGTGGGGCCATGAAAGATTCCAGTTGCCCAAAAAACACCACACGTACTAATTGCTTACAGATTAGTGGACTTGGAAGAAGATCATCACCTAAGACTAGAAGATATGGGTTATCTTTCGGCCACACAATAACATCCAACATGAGATCCCCGTTATCAGCAACGACACCACTGTGTGGTGCTTGTGTTGTTCTTCACAAGTTCATCATCTAATCGATCAAGTTTGGGGGTCCCAAACAAAACCAAATCAAGCATTTGAGAATCACAATGTCAGTGTTAAGGGCTCGCCATGCTCGTATGGAAGTGTAATTCTACAGGGACCTCCCTACCCAACTGTTTCTTCGGGTAAAATGGTGCCCAAATAAATTTCTGTTCCTTATCTCCTTTTTCTTCAACAAACTATGTGTGTAAGATCCATGTATAACTCATTTATTTTCTCTTTACTGTTGTATAGTGGATTTATATAAATTATGAACAACTATATAGCCATCAACCCCTCCTATGTTTTCAAAAACAAACTGAGCATATCGTCATTGTGGATCTTCTGCACTGATGCGCTCTGTTTTTTTTTTTTTTTTTGCGGCGAATTCTGCACTGTTGCGCTCATCCTATCCCTGCCCACCAGAATCCAGTCATCTAGTTCATCTATATGCCATAAATAACAAACTGAGGAAAATAAGAGCTATGAACTCAGTTTCCAAGTGAAATTCGTGTGGAAGCCTTTCTGACTGAGAGAAGAATAAAAATTAGAATGAAATTAACCGAACTGCTTTCTTAGAAGAATTTTGCTGATGATGTTTCTAAGCTGAAGAAAAACTAAATAAACTGGACAACTTTAAATAAAGGGGTAAGTTTGTTAGAGGTGTTTGGATGAAATCGTCCATGTTTGGAAGGATAAAGTAAACTACAGAAAATTAAACTAAAAAGATAAAATAACGGAAGCTCTTTTGTATAATAGATTAATTTAGGATAAAGCAAGAGATCGTGTTCTGAGACATCAAGTTAGATAATCGTAGTCCCTTGCTTTACTCAGCTGGATGCAGCGGCGTACTTAGGTTAGCCCTTGGAATCCACTACACTCGCCGGATGCACGGCCCTGAAGGTCGGTGTGTTGATGGTGCCTTGTTGGGGTGTGTTATAACGATTTTTGCCAGGTTTTCCTTGATTAACAGGGCAATCCTCTTCTACCTTTTTTAATGGATCGGGCGCTAAGGGACCTGAAAAAACTAGTTTGACACTCAGGTAATACTTGCTAGTAGTAGTACGTCGTTAAACATCTCAAGGGAAAAAAGTATCCCTCTATGTAAGAATATAAGATGAATTGTATGTCTTTTATCGGCACCGAACAAACCGTGGCACGTCGTTATAATACGCAAATAATGCATACGAGTGTACAAGTGGAAATTCGCAGGGGCATGCAATTACGGGGCATTCACATGTCAAGCCCGGTCGTCTGCTCAGTTTGCCTCGCGGTTCGCAAAGTAGTTGAAACCCACACAAGGGCACAGTAAAAATGAAAATCCCTCAAAAAGTTTTCAGTTTCATCAATGATACATACAGTTTTTTCATATAAAATGTCATATTTCAACAAGTTTCAGGGATATAATTTTAAGAAAAAAATATCTCAGTCGTAGACAGAAGATAATTATTTTTTATCGATCGCTCGTATTTAGTTTCAACATTGAAACTTAACATATATTTAAAATAGTCATCAAAATATATTCAAATTGAATCCTATTTCAGAGTGCTGATTACAAGAAACACGAATAAAAAAAATCGTTTAAAAGATATAGAACTTTAAAAATCAGAAGCCCACTGTTTTCATACGCATCACTGTCCACCTTGAAATACATTTGAATCATCGGTGAAACAATGTACAAATCATTAGATGACACAAGCTTGAAATGTCTAATGAAACATTTGTGAAATTGAAACGGTGATGAAAAAACTGAATACTTATATGGAAAAAATTCAAAGATAATAAAATTTAACAATTATTTCATAGTGATTAGAACCCCAAAAATTATTTATATTGCCTGCAGAAGATTTTGAATACATAGAAATACATTAGGTTCGGAAGAAATCTTAAAGCAACCTTGGGACGTGGGAGGTAGAAATGAGTTTCATCCACTAGGTCGACATGGTCCATTTGCACACTTGCTGCTGCTGACTCTTGTTGCCGAGTTTATGCTGCCCAGCCAGATATTGGCGATGTGGCGGTTAGCTGCCTCCGTCAGATGGACGCCATCCCAGTACAACCGAGCTGATGGATCCTGACACATTGTTGCCGCAGCATCGCCGCATGGGACTGTTGAGTTTAATCTATATCTTCCAGGACCTCCGCAACAGACTATAAGAATGTCTTCTTCGAAACCTGTGATCATCCATCAGTGTCAATCGTCTTTCATAATGAAATTTTCTGTACGCTTTAACTAATTAACATAGATTCCTTCGGATGAGTTGGTGACTGACCAAACTTGTGAGGCGACTCCACCATGTCCATGATTGGGCCGAAGAAATCGGCGTAGATGATCCTGACGTTCCGGTGCTTGGCCTGGAGTTTGTCCAGCTCAGCCTGCAGCAGCGAGTTGTGGTGCAACCCCAGCTCGTTATACGCTTTCAGACAGCCGGTCCTGGAGTCGTATGCTGATGCTGGTGAGACGTCGGCGAACTTGGTCAGGATCGGCGGCGAGCATCCCGACGGAATCACACCAGGGACAACCAGGTTCCTCGCCCCGTGCTTGGTGATGAGCCTCTGCTCACATCAGCAATTGGTTTATCATGAATGCTGTTTGGTTCAATCACTACATGCATCTAGTCTACTTTCTCTGTACCTAAATACTTGTAGTTGAGGAGAAACTAGTCTTTCTCCTCAACTACGGTTTTTTTTTTGGAAAAGGAGGTTCAAACCCCCGGCCTCCGCATCAATCTCTTCAACTACGATGATTCTAACTAAGGATAATTTGGGTAAACGTAATTGGGGTTGGGGGAGGGGGGGAGTACTCGATGTAGCTTCTGTGATAACGACGAGAACACTACACACCTGTTTCTCCAATGTCCACTTGCGAGAGTCCTTTGGAAGACAGTGCGTATAGCCTTCAACATTGTACCCCCGGATAGCATTGACACGTTATTTGAAACGTGGCTAGATGAAGTACATATGATTATTGCTAGGCACATTCGTATTGGAGTTTGTGCACTTCTTCGGGCTACATGGAACTGTAGGAATGATGTGGTTTTTGACAGACATACGAATATTCATTTTTTGCAGGTACTTCACAGAGCTACAGCTTTGATCCGTACATGATCATTACTCACTCCTGCGGAAACCAGGAAGCCTTTGGTTAGTGGGTCTACTCGATGGGTGATGGTAGCGCGGGATATCTTCAATCGGTTTGGATGACGGTCCAGTAATAGGATAAATGGTTAGGCATCTAGGCCTGTTTGCCGGCTGTGGCACTTTTTGCTTTACTTTCACTTTTATACTGCTATGTCGGAAACTATGTTGAACCGAGATCCGTTTGTTTATTTTAATAAAGAGACTGTATGCATCATGCTGATGCATAGGCCGGAGGTAATCCTCCTTTTCTAAAAAAAAAAATTCCTCAACTACAAATATTTAGGTACAGAGGGAGTAATACAGTACATGATAGCCTGATGGAGTACGTACCTCGATGGCCTTGGAAATGGTGGCGACGACAACAGGAACGAAGGACCTGACTTCCTGAACCGTCCTCCGTTGGAACGACATGTGATAATCATTGACTCCAAACTCCCCCACGAAGAAGAGGGACGTGCCAAAAAACTTCTTGCACTCTGCATCCATACAATTTGACTTCTCATCAGTCTCTTACATAGGTAATCACTGATAGCTACGTTATATGTATATCAAATAACGATGCCCGTGAATGATTAAAGTAACCTCGGGCTGTACGGCACAACGAAGGCTTCATGGACTCGAACCACTCTAGTTGCACACCTAAGCTGGTGTTCAACGGGAACTTGCTGGTGGTACTCGGGATACCTCTCTCGTGGAAGAAACCAGCATCCACTGTGGTTGCCGCACCGACGGCGAAGTTGGCGCCACTCCGGAAGCTGCCGTTGTGCGCCAGGTTGGCTGGGACATATGGTAGGCCCAAGTTCTCAGCTGAACCAAGAAAGAATCGATAGTTATCTAATAGTATGTAAGTTCTGTAATTTCCGGCACTGGCTAGCCCAAGAAAAGCTAATGTGAGCACGAACCGATGAAGTCGATGATGAGACGTCCATCGCCGTTGCGGCCAGTGTGGAGGCCGAAGAAGCTGGTGCCGTAGGGAGGACGCGTCACGGGGTCGAAGATGGAGTACCATTCGAAGACGATGGGGTTATTACCCGTGTCGGTGAAGGAGTCGCCAAAGCTGAAAATGGATTTGTAACAAGGGACACGGGAGGAGGAAGAGATCGCCGGCATAGACCACGAGAGTAGGAATAGCAAAGAGATAGATAGAAGCTTGTTCATCCTGAGTTCTTGACTGGGAAATGGGAACAACAACAATATATGATGATGAGGCCAGACGCAACATAGCGGTATGTGACTTCCAACTTCCTTCTAACGAACATCATTTTTTTGTAATTTCAACTTCCTTGTAATGAACACCTTGTTTGTTTTTCTAATGAATGTCGTAGAAGTATGCGAAGAAGAAGATGAAATATTTAAGTTGGTCTAAAGTACAGACGACGAGGGTAACGAATGTTCTACTTGTCTACTCGGCATAGTTTGAGGGCATCTTATACTCTGGATCAATCAACTAGCACGATGTGATGGCGCTGGCTCATTTGCTTCCTGGGCCATAGAGTCCTAGTCAACTATATTGGTGCGTGGGATTAGCTTGCTTAGCGCCGAGATCGCGACCTAGCACCAACTTGCAAAGGCATCAATTGTGCAACCTTGTGGCGTCCTAAAGAATCGCTTCCTATCTATCTCTCGATTAACATAATTTTTGGTAACTTGTACTAACTATAAAATAAACCAATTAAACATGGCAAGCAACTAACATCAGGATTTTCAAATATGTGCAGTTGCCAAATGCGCGTTAAGTCAACCCCATCGGTAGCTCACGGTATAATATACATTTATTGTCCTTATATATAACATGAATTATGTTGGGTACCTCAAATCATAAGTGAATGTCAGCTCTTGAGTAACAACGAGAAAGGTTCCTTTTCCTTAACAGAAAGAAGTATACATCCCGACTTGACTAGAAATTTTACCTTCTCTTACTCTTTATACTTTAACAAGACAAAAAAAATGGCATGTATACCACATAAAAGCTTATGGATTTGAAGTGGAGTACTCATTCATCGTTATCAATACCAGCAACAAATTCATTTATATTTAAATGCAAAAGATTTTTTTTTTAGAAAAGGAGGCTGAGTCCCGGCCTCTGCATCGATGGATGCATACGGCCATATATTATAAACCAAAATAAGTCTCCACCAAGTACAATAAGTCTGAAGTAAAGAGAAAAACAACGATACAAGGCATCACTCATGCCCAAGCCGGAGATGGTAAAAATATAGATGACTAAACACCTATCCTATTAACATGACGCCATCCAAACCGGTTGAAGATACCATGTGCTACCATCTCCCATCGGACACACCCAGCAACCATAGGCTCCCTGGCGTCCACAAGAGTGAGTGATGACCAAGTGCGGATCAGTGCGTTAGCCCTGTGAATAACCTGCAAGAAGTGAAAATCACGTTGTCTATTAAACACCAAGTCATTCCTGCAATTCCGTATTGCCCACAACAGTGCACAAGACCCCACGCGAATAAGTTTAGCAAAATGTACATCAACCTCTTTTAGCCACATCCCGAATAACGTGGTTATACTGTTAGGAGGAGTGATGTTAAAAGCAATATGTAGTGAGCGCCAAACCAGTTTAGCCATAGGACAATGAAGAAAGAGGTGTTGTATGGTTTCTTTATCCGGACAGAAACTGCATCTAGAATTACCATTCCAATTCCGCTTGGCAAGATTATCCTTTGTTAGAATTACCCCTTTATGAACAAACCACATAAAGACTTTGATTCTAAGTGGGACTTTGACCTTCCAAATATGAGCCGATTTTGGAATAGGTGCGGAATCGATGAGATTCATATACATAGATTGAACCGTGAATATTCCATTGCTAGTCAACTTCCAATATACACGGTCAGGATTGTGAGAAAGGTTAACATCCATCAACCTTCTCACAAGATGCAGCCAACTAATCCATCTATTTCCAATAAGAGATTTGCGGAATTGAATATTAAGAGGAATCTCGCTAAGTATTGACGCAACGGATGCCTGTCGCCGTTGTGCAATATGGTATAGCTGCGGATATTGAAATGCTAGAGGCATCTCCCCTAACCAAGTATCTTCCCAGAAGCTAGGAGATTCACCATTACCTATGATGAACCTAGTTCTACGGAAGAAAGCATTTTTAGTCCTCATCAACCCCTTCCAGAAAGAAGAGTCCGTTGAATGAGCTGTTACCTGCGATAAGGATTTGTTCTGTAAGTACTTGTTCTTCAAAATTTGTACCCACATACCATCTGTTTCCGAAGATAGTCGAAACAGCCATCTGCTGAGTAGACATCTATTTTTTATCTTTAAATTTTCAATTCCTAAACCTCCTTGATCCTTGGGTATGCAGATAATATCCCATCTAGTGAGCCTATACTTGGTCTTAAGCTCATCACTTTGCCAAAAGAAACGGGATCGATAAAAATCCAGTCTTTTCCGTACCCCAACGGGAACTTCGAAGAAGGATAGGAGAAACATGGGCATACTCGTTAATACTGAATTAATCAACACTAGCCGTCCTCCATAAGAAAGAAGCTTGCCTTTCCAGCAACTCAACTTTTTCTCAAACCGATCCTCAATGCATTTCCATTCCTTGTTTGATAATCTTCGGTGATGAATAGGAATTCCTAAATACGTAAAGGGCAAATTCCCAGTTTCACAATCGAACAATTGATTATAAGTGTGTTGTTCATTTTTGGCTCTACCAAAACAGAACACCTCACTTTTATTAAAGTTAATTTTCAGCCCAGATAGCTGCTCAAACAAGAAAAGTATGAGCTTCAAATTCCTAGCTTTGACTAGATCAAGTTCCATAAACAGAATGGTGTTATCGGCATATTGCAGTATAGAAACTCCCCCATCCACTGGATGCGGGATGAGCCCCCCAATCAGATCCTTATCTTTGTCCCTCTTAATCATAAGGGCCAACATGTCAGCAACAATGTTGAATAAAATAGGAGACATGGGGTCCCCTTGTCGGAGACCCTTGAGTGTCTGAAAGAAATGACCTACGTTATCATTAACCTTAATCACGACACTACCTTTTTTTATAAAACAATCGACATGCTTTCGCCAAAGCTCGTCGAACCCCTTCATACGAAGGGTTTGCTACAAGAAAGACCATTTGACTTTATCATAAGCCTTTTCAAAATCCACCTTGAAGATAACACCATCAAGTTTCTTCAAATGGATTTCATGCAATGATTCATGCAGAACAACGACACCTTCAAGAATATTCCGCCCAGGCATAAAAGCTGTTTGCGTAGATTGCACCACCAAATGTGCCATCTTTGTTAATCTATCTGTTCCCACCTTCGTGAAAATCTTGAAACTAACGTTTAGCAAACAGATTGGGCGAAACTGCTCAATGCGGGTCGCCCCCTCTTTCTTTGGTAACAGCGTAATAGTACCAAATTTCAAATGAAAGAGTTGAAGCTGACCGGCATACAGGTCCTGAAACATTGCCATAAGATCCTTCTTGATAATATGCCAACATTTCTTATAAAACTCCGTCGGAAACCCGTCTGGACCGGAAGCTTTACCATTTTTCATCTCCCCGATAGCCTCGAACACCTCTTTCTCCGTAAAAGGGGCAGATAATAACTGATTGTCACCCTCTCCGACTTGAGGGATATCCGCCACCGTGGTATGCGCCAATAAGACCACCAAAGGCCGCCACTTGATGCTCATCCATAGTCACAAAACTATGAGCAGAAGCACCGAATAAGTTTTTGTAATAATTAGAGATATACAATTTTAGGTTCTCATGACCTACTATTGTTCCCTCATCTTGCTCGAGCTGAATGATTCTCTTTTTCCTATGCTAAATATAAACTGTAGAGTATCAAGTTAAATTATTATAGGATTAAGTACACGAAGAAGGTGCAGCTGCAGGGGTCATCCTCCTGTTCAAGGAAAAAATAAATGAAGTTTTATATGGGTAATAAACAAACACACACACACACATGCATATTTTTAAAGTTTGAATATCATCTTTTAGTCATTCCAATAATGGAAATAAACTCTGAAAAGCATAACTAATTAAGCATGTCCATCACACTAAAAATGTAATCATAACCTAATAATTGCCATGCTTCACAAAACAAATAACGGGAGCACCTTCAAATCAGAGCAAAATTGGGCCGATGAGTACGAAGACTGAATGCCCGGTATCCTTCGACAGATGTCATAACTTCCATATATACTTGACAATGTATCAGGTTTTTAATGATTTTGAAGAACAATACAACTGATCAGACACATACAGATATGACACACGCATTGTCGATGGGCTTGTATTTCATCATTTCATGATAAACAAGGTATCCTCGTGGCTGCCCGTTCACTGAAGTTGCCTCGTCCCTACTTTCTCGCGAGGCCATCACTTTGCACCCTTGCTGCTGGGTCTTGCTAGTGAGTTAATCTTGCCCATCCAGCGGCTTGCGATGTATCTGTTAGCCACCTCGGTAAGATGAACGCCAGCCCAGTACAGACGAGCAGACGGATCAACGCATGTTATTGCAGCTGCATCGCCACATCGAACCGACGCATTGTACATGTACCTTCCAGGTCCTCCACAGCACACAGAAAGTACATCTTCAAAACCTGCAATCATGCATCGATCAAAGTCAACCACGTTGCGTAATGAAATTTTGCCAGGGCCTAACTAACATAGATTCCTTGAGGTGTATATTATATTTTATGCATGATAGGGGCCTGACCAAACTTGTGAGGCGACTGCACCATTTCCATGACTGGGCCGAAGTAATCAGCGTAGATGATCCTGACATTCCGGTGCTTGGCCTGGAGTTTGGACAAGGCAGCCTGCAGCAGCGAGTTGTGGTGCATCCCCACCTCGTTGTAAGCTTTCAGACAACCAGTTTTGGAGTCGTATGCTGCTGGTGAGTCATCGGCGAACTTGGTCAGAATCGGCGGTGAACATCCCGATGGGATCACACCGGGAACCACCAAGCTCCGCACACCATGCTTGGTGATCAGTCGCTGTTGATCACATCGACAATCTATGTTAGCTTGCAAAATGGACTTACATTATGGGTCGGTGGGAGTATATGCATACATGATTATTTGATGGAATTACCTCGATGGCCATGGAGAGAGTTGCCACGATATCTGGAACGAAGGACCTGACTTCTTGTACCGTTTTCTTTTGGAAAGAGAAGTGATAGTCGTTGACTCCGAACTCGCCCACGAAGAAGAGGGAACTAGCAAAGAATTCCTTGCACTCTGCATGCATTACCACTTGAGTTCTCATCAAGTGTTCACTTGGATAACGATGCCTGTGTATGAATAAATTACCTCGCTCTGTGGGGCACAAGTATGGCTTCATGGACTCGAACCACGCAAGCTGCACTTCTAAGCTGGTGTTGAGGGGGAACTTGCTGGGTGCACCGGGAATGTCCCTCTCGTGGTAGAACTCGGCGTCCAGAGTGGTGGCGGCGGCAACGGCGAAGTTGGCACCTTGATGGAAGCTACCGTTGTGCGCCTGGGTGGCGGGCACATATGGCAAGCCCAGGTTTTCAGCTACAACGAATATCGCAAAAGTACATAAAACGCATGGACAAATTAATCTAGCTTCTGGCTAGGTGTATGCATACGCTATTAGTACTACGTACCAATGAAGTCGATGATGAGCCGGCCATCACAGTCTCGGCCACTGGGGCGGCCAAAGAAGGTGCTGCCGTAGGGATGTCGTGTGACGGGGTTGAAGATGGACAACCGCTCGAAGATGACAGGACCGTTGCCGGTGTCGGCTAAGGAGTCGCCGAAGCTAAAAATAGACTTGTAATGGAGAGAACTTGAGGGGGACGAGGTCACCAGCATGAGGGACGAGAGATGGAGGATGAAGAAAGTCACACATAGGAGCATATGCATCTTGACCATGGAAAATGGCGCATGCCACCAGTTCTTCCAAACAGCCGTATATAATCACGCAAATCAACGCACAGCAATGATTGATTAATGTACGCACATACAGTATGAAAACACAGAGTAGTATATATATGGTTAGGTAACGGAAATTGCTTTTGGCTTCCGAGCTTCATGAAGGCCTTTAAATTCAAACTTCAAATTTTGTAAAAACTCGTATTTTAATATTTTAAAAAATTCTGAAATAAATACATAGATAGATGAAGGTACAATACACAAGTGTGTAAATTTTCAGAACAAAATACGTTGAAATAATGGCTGTGCAAAAAAGACAAATCTGAAACTTTTTAACACATGTTACTATTCATCATTTTAGACCATGAATTTGTCTTTTTTTACAGGTCGCGTTTCAAAGTATTTTGACCTGAAATTTTACACACACACGGATCACATCCTTGTTTAGTTGTATTTTTTCAGATTTTTTGGAACTACATTTTTTGAATTTTAATTTTTTTCAAAAATTTCGGCCTCCATGGAGGCCGAGCTCCAAAACGCCAATCTCGTTAGGTAAGCTCTAAACTACTACTCCCTCTATTTTAAAATAAGTGTCTCAAGTTTAGTACAAGTTTATACTAGACCTAATACAAAGTTAAGACACTTATTTAAGGACAGTAAAATCGCACCTAAACCGAGCCCTTGCAGCGATTTGAGTCTTCATCCGTCCGTTTTCGCGATCGGGCCGTTTCTGACCGTCGGATCTATGTGTTAAGTCATTTAGCCTATGTGTGGTAAATAGTAGGCCAAATGTCTGTCCTCTGGGCTGTTATTCCACACGCCGAAACGGAACCCTCTAGTTAACTAGGTCATCCGCTAGCCAACTGCGGCCCATGCCCTTCGGTGAAGGGGATCAAGTGGTGTGGTTCGCTACTGTTCTGTCAGCGACCCAACGGCAGAGGACTCTTCTGCGGGTCGGCCCATCTTGCAGGTAGCGAGTGGGCCTAAGGCCAGCTGTATACTTAAGACACACTAGCAGATCGGGCTCGCTGGCAGGCCGCTGGAACTTGGCGAGCGTATGCGTTGCGTGTTCTTCCTCCTCTCATCTCTCCCGTCCCTCTCCTTGGTTTGAAATTGCAGCTACCTTTCATGGAGATGAATGAAAATCGCTGATTCCTAGCTCTAGACCTCACACTCTGGCATCAGAGCCGTCAAATCCTGGAGCTACCTAACCACCCCCACCACACCCGCCGGCGAGCTAAAGCCATGGACAATATTTTGCGGGAGACCCGTACTGTCTACGAGTTCCTGCGCGCGGACTTCGACAACGCCCTTGCCAAAACTACGTCGGAGCGCAACGAGGCGACAATATCCGCCCTTGCCAAGCTCGACAGCAAGTTGGATTTGTTGTCCGGGCGCATCGACGACGTCAAGCTGTCCATCGACGTCGATCTCGACAAGCTTCGCGGCGACATTGGTGCGGATCGCAGCACTCATGTCGCATCGTTATCAGCGCCGGTGTCTCCAAGGGAGCCATAGATGGGCTCGCATCCTTCGCTCAACGGTGGACCCAACAGATCTGACGGATTTAGGCCAGATTTGGAGCAGTGACAGGCAGGTTCCAAGTATGTACCGCCTTCAGCTGGAGGTATGCCTACTGAGCTCAGTCAGCATCGTCAGGTGGTAGAAACTACTGAGAATTTTCGGCCATTCATACCGGATTCGCTGAGTTTCGGGCCTCGCATGGAGTTGCCTCATTTTGATGGATCTAATCCGAAGTTGTGGCAGTCTCATTGTGAGGACTACTTCAAACTCTAGAATGTTCCGCAACAACAATGGATTTTGTTTGCGTCTGCTCAGTTCGAAGGATCAGCTGCTCGTTGGCTAGAATCTGTTCAACGTCGAGCTCCTAATGTCAATTGGACTAAGTTTTGTTCCCTGCTACAGTCTCGTTTCGGACGCAACAAACATCAGAATTTAGTGCGGCAGATGTTTCATATCAGGCAGACTAGTTGAGTTGAGGATTATGTTGAACGTTTCTCTGAACTATATGATCAATTGACTGCTTATGAGCCTAATCCTCGTGTTGTTCACTATGTGACTCATTTCATGGAGGGTTTAATACCAGCTATTTGGTTACTGGTGGGAATCCAGCAACCTTCTGACCTTGATGCAGCATATGCATTGGCTTTGTTGTCTGAAGAACTAGGTGATACAACTAATGTTCATTCAATGACAACCAGTTTCAGATCATCCTCTTCATCAGCAGTTGTGAACACACAGAGTGGCATCTTCAAAATTGCTGAGAACAAAAGAAGCGTTGACACTGTTCGACAAGTATTAGCCAAAGAAGACAGAGGAGCTGCTTTGAGAGCATACAAAAAATCAAAAGGGCTATGTTTCATATGTGGTGAACGCTGGGCTAGAGAGCATAAATGCAAACAGGAAATTCAGTTGCATGTAGTGCAGGAGATGTGGGACTATATGCTTAATTCCACTGATGCAAGCACTGAAACTGAGGATAATTCCGAACGTGAAGTTAACTGTATTTCTATTTCAGCAGCAGCTATGGGGGATTTAACTGCACCAACCTCATCCACTATGAAGTTGAGGATTCAACTTCAAGGGTTATCCCTGGTGTTTTTGGTGGATTCTGGCAGTACCCATTCCTTTGTTGCTGAAGTTGTGGCTCTCAAGCTACAAGGAATTTCTGAGATGCCAGTAAATATGGTTAAGGTGTCTAATGGTCAAGTAATTACCTGTGATAAGCAGTTGTGCAATGGGCAATGGTCTTGTGATGGCCATGATTTTGTCAGCACATTCACAGTCTTACCATTGGGTTTCTATGATGGCATACTTGGGTTGGATTGGCTAGTTTCTCATAGCCCTATGCAAATTGATTGGGCAGCACACTGGTTAAATTATTAGTGGGAGGTAACCAGGTCACTCTATTGGACCAAGATGCATCTCCTCAAGGTATGGCTCTCATTGAGATGTCATCCCTGCTGGTGAGTGCTGACAGTGCACAATGTGAAATTCCTAAAGAGGTACAAGATATTTTGGATCAATTTGCTACTGTTTTTCAGAAACCCATGGGTTTACCTCCTAGGAGAAAGTATGATCATACAATTCCCTTAATTCCTGGAGCTCAACCAGTATACTCAAGGCCATACACACTTGATCCTGCTCTCAAGGATGAAGTAGAGAAACAGGTGCAAGAAATGCTAGCGGCTGGTATCATCAGGCACGGTAACACTGCTTTTTCTTCACCTATGATTATGGTGCAGAAGAAAGACAAAACTTGGAGGCTTGTTTATGATTACGGAAAGTTAAATGCTATCACTATTAAGGGCAAGTATCCTATTCCAGTTATTGATGAGCTGTTAGATGAATTGGCAGGTGCATGCTGGTTCTATAAATTGGACCTAAGGGTTGGATATCATTAGATCAGATTGGCACCAGGAGAGGAACATAAAACTGCTTTTCAGACTCACTTGGGCCATTTTGAGTTCTTGGTCTTATCTTTTGGCTTGACTGGAGGGCCTAACACATTCAATTTTTCCATGAATGATACTATGTCTCCCTGTATCAGAAAATTTGTGTTGGTCTTCTTTGATGATATATTAATTTTCAGTGCTTCTTATGAACTTCATGTGCAACATTTGGCTGAAGTGTTGAAGTTAGTATTGCAACATCAATGTCAGGTGAAGTTGTCTAAGTGTGCCTTTGCACAAACTCAGATTGGCTATTTGGGGCATATCATCAGTGGACAAGGTGTGGCCACTTTCCCATCTAAGATATCAGCCATTCAGGAATGGCCAGTTCCTACATCTGCAAAGGAAGTAAGAGGATTTTTGGGTCCGGCTGGTTATTACATAAATTTCATATCTCAGTATGGTATGTTGAGTAAACCCTTACCAATCTATTGAAAAAGGGTGTCCCTTTTATTTGGTCACATAATGAGCAGCAAGCATTCCTGATATTGAAACAAGTTGTATCAGCCCTGTTCTAGCCCTTCCAGATTTCTCAAAAACATTTGTGGTTGAAAATGATGCTTGTGATGTGGGCATTGGTGTAGTGCTTATGCAGGATGGTCATCCCATTGCCTATGTCAGTAAAGCATTGGGGCCCAGAAATCAAACTTTGTCAGTATATGAAAAAGAGTATTTGGCTATCTTGCTTGCAGTTGAACATTGGAGACAGTATTTGCAGTTAGCTGCATTTGTCATCAGAACTGATCAAAGAAGCTTATCTTCTCTATCTGAACAAAGGCTTCACACCATGTGGCAGCAGAAAGCCCTCACCAAACTGTTGGGGCTGCAATATACTGTCCAATACAAAAAAGGACTGGAAAACTCAACAGCTGATTCCTTACCCAGAAAACCTCATTTAGTTCAAGATACAATGCCTGAAGTTCATCACCTGTCTTCTGCTCAACCTGCTTGGCTTGATGATATTCAACAGATCTATGACAATGACCCTTTTGCAATGGAGTTGATTCAAAAACTGAATATTACTCCTACAGCTGATTAGAAGTTTTCCCTCAAGGCTGGTATCCTAAGAATGGGCAATGTATTTGGGTTCTCAATCAACCACAGGTGCACAGCAAGATTGTGGCTGCATTCCATGATAGTCCTTTGGGTTGTCATTCAGGATTCCCTGTGACTTATAAACGCATCAAGCAACTATTCAAATGGAAGAATATGAGAGGATTCATTAAGTCTTATGCGTAGCACTGTTTAACTTGCCAGCAAGCAAACCCAGAAAGGATACAGTATCCAGGCTTATTACAGCCTTTGCGTGTACCCAATCTTCCTTGGGAGATGGTTACTATGGACTTTGTGGAGGGACTTCCACTGTCTGGCAGATTTAATTGCTTATTGGTGGTGATTGACAAGTTCTCCAAATATGGGCACTTTATCCCCTTGCATCATCCATTCACAGATGAAGCTTTCTTCAACAATGTTTATAAATTGCATGGTCTACCTCAGTCCATTGTGTCGGATCGAGACAAAATCTTTACCAGCAAATTTTGGAGTGAGCTTTTTCAGAAAACTGGTGTACTCCTTCGTATGAGATCAGCTAGACACCCCGAATCTGATGTCCCCTCCATTTGGTGTACCACAACTTGAAGCCGGTACCATCCACCTCCTTCACCTTTTGTCCCCTCCATTTGGTGTCTTGGATGCAAAGGATATCACTGCCTCTCCTCACCGTTGTATCAACTACCTCCCAAAGCTTACCTCTCAAAGACCCTACGTTCCAGCTACCTAAGCAAATCCTCCTAGGCTCGGCTAGCTTCCTTACCCTTTGCACTCGTCTAGTCAAATGCAAAGACCCTTGCTCATTTTCCACTACACCCACGCACCGATGTAGCACGCCACTAAGGATGTGACGGCCCGATCCTTCTTGCAACCGCATCCAGATCACGATACGGCGCGCCACCTTGGGGGTGATGGCCCGGCCCTTGCCCATTTTCCACCACACCCGGGTTCTGATGTGGCGCGTTGCTGAGAGGGTTACGCCCCAAGGAAAATCTTTTGGGTTTCATCTCCATAAAGTGGCTGAGTTTTAACGTTGGCTCGCCAAGTCTCATCCTCAAAATTTGTTCACGGTTTTCATAAAAATGGTTGTCTTTCAAAAAGTGTCCAGGAATAAAAAAAACTCATTTTCAATATTTGTTCGCAATTTAAAATCATGAAAACATTTTATGAAATTCCCTAACAAATTTAAAAACACGAATAGTTTTTGAAAATCCCAAACATTTTTTTAAAGTTATGAACATTTTTTAAAGTTATGAGTACTTTCGGAAAGGTGAATAGTTTTTTAAAATATGCAAACATTTTTAGATTGTGATTAAAAATTGAAATTTTGGCAAAAGTTGAAATTTTGAAGAACAAGAAAGAGAAGGACACCTACTGGCTGCTAGTGATTTACTTCAGCGTGAGATGATTAAAGAACCAAAGTAACATCGTTACTTATTATACAGTCCCTCGCTTAGATTTCCGAATTACTTGAAAACATTAATAAAAAGCATGAATGTATGGAAAAAATGTGAGCAAATTTGGAAAGTTGAGGAACATGCAAAAAAAAGTTGGCCAATGTAAAAGAGGTTCATGTATTCAAATAAGTTCACGAATTAAAAAAAAGTTCATGACACGGAAAAAACGTGCACTAGTTTTTTAATAAGTTCACGAATTAAAAAAAAGTTCATGACACGGAAAAAACGTGCACTAGTTTTTTAATAAGTTCACAACAATGAAAAACAACCTTGAATTTGAAAACATTTCACGGGTTTGAAAATAGTTCATCGAATTTGAAAAAAAGTTCACTGAATTTTTAAAAATCATCACTTTTCAAAAAAGTTCATCAGATTTAAAGAGTTCATTGAATTTGAAAATTCTTCATCAAATTTGCAAAAAATCATCGAATTTGAAGAAAGTACATCCATTTGAGAAGATTTCATCAGATTTTAAAAATAGTTCATCGATTTTGAAAAGAGTTCTTTGAATTTGAAAAGACTCCATCAAGTTTGAAAAAAATCACCAAATTTGATTTTTTTAATGAATTTAGAAGAAAGGTTCATGAATTTCAAAAAAGCGAGCAGTAAAGAAAACAAAAGAAAGAAACAGAAAAGGTTAATACGAAAGTGAAAGAAAAAAAAAACCGAACTAAAGAACAAGATAAAAAGAGAACAACCTTTCCGGAATGAAGCCCTCTCCACTTGGGGGTTGTGGTTTCCAAACCCCGTTCCGCACCTTTTCGCGTTTGTAAAACTACTACATGGGCCGGCTCAGAGCGGGGAGCTGCAGGCGCCCGGTTGCAAAATACACATTAAGCACACTTGCAGAGCTAAATATGATTCGCCTAGAGGAGAAGAACTCCTCGAGTGCATAGGTGAACCACTACTCGGTTGCTTTGTCATTCGTTTTTTTTTCATTTGATATATTTAAGATAATATTTTAGATACATATAATTCAAACAATTTAATTTACTCAAAAAATTAAAACAACATAATTGAAAAATGTCAGAACACCTTAAAAGAAATTTTTAGCGCAATTCTAGCAATATGTCGGTCCCAATGTAAAATGTTCATATGTTTAAAAAAATGTGTATACAATGTAAAAATATATATTTGCATAATATACGACAAACATACGTTGTGTAATAAAAAAATTAGGTGTATACAAAAAATATACAATGTGAATTAAAAATATACAAAAAATTAGGTGTATATATATTTGCATAATATAAACACCGTGTGAGAGCATCTATACAAACACATCTCCTTATGTTTGACCAGCACCCAAACCTTTGGTTGCGGAAAGATGGGCTGATATACTACTGGAGAATGGAGAAGAGCCGCGGATATTTCTTGATTAGCAAGTATCATCAGTCGAATTAAAGTGCACAAGTCCATAGGATCAGGATGAGGGACATTCTCCTAGAATGTGGTGCTACGCTACCCCGTGGAGAATTTGAGGCTGTTGCGTGGACGTCTCGCATACCGCCCTTCTATAACTACATTATAAGTTGTAAGATGCAAGCACCACAAGTGGCAATGAGAAGGAAGAAGCCCGTGCATCAGGAAGAACAACATTTGATTTGAGTAACTCATTGTCATGTATGCTATTGCCTTGTTCTGTCAATTAGGAAGTATTGTTAGTTTGTTACACTATTTTAGGAGTCTTGCCATGTCTACCTCTTGTTAACATATATGCATGTTAGCGTGTAGGCACCAGGCATAGAGTCATCATGTCCTAGTTATAATAGTATGTTGCCTAGTGTTGCAAGTCAAGTATGTTGTGCATGTGTTTGGGTAACTAATTTTAGATTCAAGGCAATGTTTTCATTGCCAATTGAATTAGGGTCCAAGACGATTTGTTTTCATAAAGTTGAGTACTTGAGACCTGTATTAATTATATGGATACTATGGGCACTATTTAAAAAACCAATGACTTGTAATAATCCTTGAACATGAGAAAGAAGAGTAGAAAGAAGTGGCACATAGTTTGATGTGTTGTTTCTCAGCTGTGTGTGATTTTGATCCTTGGGCGAAAGCCAACAAGTTTCAACTCCTCTGACACATTTATTTAATTTTGAGTGAAAAAATCCTTTCTTGATGGGTTTAAAACTCGGAAAGGTAAAATTGAGTTGTCGGGGACCTTGCCTATCATCCTACTATTTATGTTCTTAAAGTCATGTCTTACATTTAGGAATAGATGGTGTATTAATTAAGCAGCCTTTTCATATTTTGACACGAATTAAAAAGGATCTGAAAATCACCTGGGAGAAAGAAAAACATGATTTAATTTTACAATCCATGTTCTAGTTCCAGCTGCTAGAAGCTGGCAAATGCCAAAAATAGGGTATAAGCACCCTACATGCCAGCGTCTATAGTGGGTTTGAATAGGCAACAATTGGGTGCTTTTTATCAAGAAAGAGCATCACGCTCTGAACATGCTTCCCATAAATCACATAACACGAGCTCAAACAAGTAACGGGTATTTAGGTGAAACTCGTGCTATGAAACTTCGTTAATACTTGGATCAGGTGTGAACAGGGACTACCCCATCCCCATTGTAGAACCATGGCCGGGATCTAAGAAGAACGCAGGGGCGACAAGTCTAAGAAGATTCTATACGATTGTGCAGTAGCAATCCAACCATCGAGGTAGAGGTTGGAGAAGATAAATATCCATTATGTTATCTGGAAAGAAAATAATGATTCTATGCATCGCTTGATGCAGAGGCTGGGGGTAATCATCCTTTTCAAAAAAAAATATGTTGCTCAACCCAAACGGTGTCCATTTGTTGGGACTTCAAAATTTCCAGTGAAACAGATTAGAGTCGAGTTTAATATCGCCAAATGTCAAATTTCTGACTGATGTCTTGCCTAAATTTTGTATTTTTCCTTTTCATGCCATAATCATTTGTAAACTAAAAATTTATTCTGTAGAGATACTGTTTTCCTCCATAACAAATATTTATGAACAGAAGAAGTAGTAGTAATAGCATTTGTGAAGGGCAGCATAATCGAGTTAAGGACTCCTAAGTAGAATCGCCACTCCCTCTAGCCCAGCCAAAGCCTGGTGCTCGCGCTCGCTCCCAATGAACCCTCAAGCATCGCTGATGGTATCGTGCGAGTTCTCAAAATCATTCAAGAATTTTCAATGCATGAAGTTTTCAAAAACAAATAGTAAGTTTTTTTTAAATCCATCAACAGTTCATGTATTTTTTTTCATTCACGAACATTTTTTCAATTTTTTGAATGCTTTTTAAGATCCACGAGCATCCTTCCAAATTCTTGAACGTATTTTTTAAATCGTTGAACATTTTTAAAATTCTCAAACAATTTTCATATTTATGGTTTTTTGGGCGAGTGAACTCACGAAGCACGTCTAGTGGGCCGCGGCCCAGATGTGCTAATTAATGTTGCGCGAAATTACAGCGTATTGCCACTGCCAAACTGTATAAATAATGAGCGAACTCACTCTCTCAGTCTCACTCTCCATTTCACCCCACGCGCTGTAGCCCTAGCGCCGCCACCCGGTCGCCGGCCGTCACCGCCGACGACAGCCCCGACTCCATCAATGCCCAGGTTGGAGCTCAACTCCACGCCAGAGCTCTTCTTCTTGGCTGGAGCTCAACCAGTTTGGACTAGAGTAAACAAATGATCAACGTAACGGGATCATACAAACCACTATTGTAAAGCCAAGTTTCACCTAATCCTAGAAACTTATCAGTGGAAATGACACCTAGCCTATAGGTAAACTGCTACAGAGAATCACAGGTCAAGCTGCTCTAGCTTCCAGTGTGTGCTGGCTTATTATGTACAATTGCCAAGTGTCCGTTAGGATTTTACTCAAGAATCAATCTGCCCTTTGCAACTCAGACACATCTTGTTATCAGTTAGCCGGTAACAGGACAGATTCAGTTCAATTTGTAGGCCCAGCTGTGCTCCTTGAGGTAGGCTTGAACTGCTTCCTTGATGGCAAGATTCGGAACCAGCTGATGCTCCTTCAAGGGTTCCCGCGTCACCGGGTCGAAATTGCCCACCTAATTAAAGAAAAGGCTAGTATGAGCTTTTACAACATTGTGGGGTTGAAAGCAAAATTGTTGCCCATCAAACTTAATCATCCGTAGCACGCATATTTAGGCCATGTTCAAATTTCACTATTAGCACATGACGGATCATACCAGTCAAATATTTAGGCCATGTTTAAATTTCAGATGGTATATATCCCAGTAAAATTTGAGATGTTCAGTTTAGTTCATTTATAATACCAGTTCTTTCAACTATGATCTAAAGAAGCGGTTCTTTCAGCTATGCAGTAATTATAAGGCTAAACCTATGACATCTTAGAATTAGGGAATCATTAGTCAGTACAAAATTCCCTAAAAGGAATTTAAGTGGAAGATACTATCAAACAACAGTACATATGAAATTGAAGAGTTTTCTATAAACAGATGCCAGATAGGAAGATAAATATAAAAAATCAAGGGTTGTCGATAAACAAATGCCAGATTAGGAAGAATGCAAACCTTGCGAAGATGCTCAAGCAGTATGGTCCTCTCATATGTTACACCACTTGGTGTGATGACTGGGTCTCTAAAAATCTCAAAAGTTATTTGACAGCAAAGGTAGTCGGGCACCTAGGTATTCAGAGTGGGAACAACTTCAGAACGCATAGGGAAGAAAACAACACTGAACAAAACAAAAAATGGTTGCACGACATCATTAAAAATAGTGCTTTTACATCTCCTGGCGTATCGGCAAGTATAGCGTTGGTGAAGACTTCAGATAACAATTTGCATTGCTCTGAATACTCATTGGTTCTTCCGTCAGAGTCTTCTGAAAGAGTGCCGCTAAGAAAGTGATGTTCCTGCAGAGCATTTTCGCATGCTTCCCTACGATGTTCATGTTACAGCAGTGTTACAGAAACCAGTATCTTGAATGTAAGGCACCAACGTGACTGTTAAAGTTTTGCTGAATTAACCCTCAACGCTAAATACATGCAGGAGAATTGATCTGCAGCACACTGATGACAATATTCTCATGGTAATTTCAACATACAATATACCTTAAACTTTGCATCTTCCAAACTCGCTGGGTAGAGTGCTTTTCCCAGTCTAGGTACTTGGCCTTGGCAAGAACCTGCCAAATGTCCTCGGCCATCTTGTCCCTTGAACTTGAAGACTTCAAGAGATCCAACGCCTGTTCCCCATCAATATGTCAAGCCAAAATAACCATCAAAGTGAGACAACCAGCTGAACTCACTGATTAACTGTAGTTACATTTGCCGTTTAAACCCGTAGGTAATCAGAAGAGCTTGGTGAAAGGCACCAAGTTAGCACTACTTGTCACACATTGATGTCACCAAGTTATGTCCAGCCACAAAATAATAGTGAAACCATTTCGTCCGATGATAATTACAGATGTCAAGGAGGACAAGAGGTTCAGTTAAAATTCCGCAAATGTTGGGGGAAAACGTAGACACTAACATCCAATAAACGTGTTAGACCACAACTCGCGTCAATTCCTGAGATATATTCCTGACCAGCTAGAAGTTAACCGTTAGTCAGACTGGTGCTACAATCTACCAAGCCTTATGTAATGTCCCCCCATCAGTATGTAAAGTACAATTCTAGACCATCTTAAAGTTAATCGTCAGTCTTAAGTCTTAACTGTAATGGCACAACCGTGAAGTTAATCTTAGCATAATACAGAGCCTGGTGCAGAGTGTACAGAGAGGATTCAGAGACTGCAGACCTTGTCGAACTCCTTGACGGCGAGAGCGCAGTCCTCCTTCTCGAGCAGCGCGCACCCTAGCAAGTAGTGTCCCTGCATGAATCAATCACAGAAGCAAGAACAGATGAAGCTCTGAAAACTGCGGATTTCTCACAAACCAATGCTTGTACTAGATGAGACTGAAATCTGTCATCAGTCATCTGAGGAATCTGAATAATCTGTCTCAGTGTGACCTTGACCGATGCGTCGTCGAGCGCGAGCGCCCTCCGGCTGTCCTCCTCGACCCTGGCCCAGTCCTTGCGGCGGAAGTGGCAGAGGCCCCGGTTCACCCAGTAGACGGCCACGCCGGGGCACAGCGCAATCGCCTGGAAACCAAACCAAACCAACCAACCAACCAATGAATCAATCCCTCCTTGCATTCGATAATCAATTCTTTCACGGATCGAATCGTGGACCGGGAACAAGAGGAAGAAGGGGATTGGGGGAGGAAGGAGGTGCGCGCGCTCGCCTCGGTGTAGCAGTCGATGGCGGCGCCAAGGCGGGCCTTGCGGAAGCACGCGTTGCCCTCGGCGCGCCGGAGCTCCGCCTGCCGGGCCACGCCGGAGCCGCCGTCCTCCTCCGCCGCCGCCATGGGAAAGTTGGAGTCTTGTTGGTTCGGATTGCACAAGAAGAGGAATTTGTTTTCTTTCCTTTTCTTTTTCTTAAAAGAAAAGAAACCGTCAAACACGTCAACCGATCTTATTATGCACCACTTTTTTACACTGATCTTATTATGCATCACTTTTTTTTAACTCTGATCAGTCATCCGATGTTAGTCTTTTTTCACCAACACAATATGGACTCCGACCTCGTAAGGTGTCATTGTCATCAATTCAGACGCTGCTGTATTTTAGAATATCAATATGTCCGGAGTTGGTGCCGTGGCCCTAAATCATGACGGCGTTTGTGTTGCGACATTCACCGAGCCTCTTCATGGTGTGTTTGAACCTAAACTCGTAGAAGCTATGGCTCTTCGTCGGGCTGGGCAATTGGGATGAAATACTTCTTTAATGTTATTTTTGCTACAGGTTGCCGGTCACTTGTGAATAGAATTAATGCCAGCATTCTTGACCGTTCCATCATTGGTACCGTGGTGAATGACATCAAAGTTGCTTCGAGAAGCTTTGAATCTGTGGTGTTCAAATATGTTCGTCGGCAAGTTAACATAGTTGCTCATGTTTTAGCTAAGTCTTGTAAAAATACATCTAGTCTCGTTGTTTCCATTCTAATCCGGAATGTATCCCAGAGACTCTTTGTAACTTTGTGTTAAGTGATCAATAAAGCCGACGTTTCTCTCAAAAAAAGGAACCTTTTTTTTCTCAGAAACACCCGTAGTTTTATTCACACTCATGACAATTATAGTACTCCTAAAACTAATGAAATGTTTCTGAAATACCATCTCCGCGATATAAATCTAAGAAATACCCCCAAAGACTTTGTTAAAGAGATCGCAATTGGACTGAAGCAACGATGATGTCCCTCTTTCACCCACACGAACATTATCAACAATGTTTTTTAAAAGCGCCTCCAGTAGTCCGGCTGAGAAGATGGAAAGCCTTATCAATGAACCTACTTGGGTCGGGGCTGATCCCCTAGAAATACAGATCGATGAAATATTCCCTTGATCAACTGGAAAAGGGGAAGAAATCGGAGACCCTAAACACACGATATCGCAAAAGGCATACCTTGATCAACTGGTCGACACGATTCTTGAACGTCTGCTTCTGCTCAACGATGATATCACAGAAATGATGATCCCTCTGGTTCTTAAGACACAACAGTTTCACTCAATGAATCTCAGTGTATCGAGTAGCATTAAATGTGGCAATTTTTGAATTCTTGGTGACACCGATATATGAATCTCGATGATACCGATACGATACCTAGACCAGTTTCCAAATCTCGATGAGACCGATTTCAAACTCAGAAATTTCGATTCTTGAAATCTTTTGAACAGAAAACTTGGTCACTGAATCTCGGTGGCAGCGATGTGAAAGTTGGTGGTACCGAGATGGTAGGGTTTGGCATAGGATTTGTCTAGCGAAAAATCGGTAGGGCCGAGTGGAAATAGTTGGTGGCACCGATTTTGCTGGTTTAGCTTTGGACAGAGATATTTTTTGAGAGAATGGTTGAGTATTTTGGTGGCTACCTCTAAGCACTTGAGCAACCAATCATCATAATACCTCACCCATTTTTAATAGTATTGTTTTTTCTATAGACATAAAGTGATTTCTCACAAATGTAAAATGTAGAGTCTTCTTACTTGAGGCTTAAGCCAACCATATTTCTTTCCTTGCATTAAGGGGCTTCTCCTTACAATCCTATAGCCAAGGCATCTTTGAACTTTTCTGAAATATATTTGAATAAGAGCATTAATCCAATAATACATATGTTGTGATCAATTATCAAAACCACCTTAGAGAGCAATTGTGCTTTCACCCTCCCCCCCCACCGGCCCCAGCTCCATCCTCGGCCAGCCCCGTGCCCCTTGGCGCATCCCCGTTCGCTCCGACCCCTCGCGTCGCCGGCCCCGACCTCGTTCCCCGGACCAGGCACCACCTCGCCCGCAGACCCTTGCACCGACCACCATCTCCTTCGCCAGCCCCGACCCCATCCCTTGCCCGCGGGCCCTTGCCCTGGCCACCACCTCCTCCACCCGCCCCGACCCCATCCCTCGCCCGCAGGCCCTTGCCCCTGCCACCACCTCCTCCGTTGGCATCCCTCGCCCGCAGGCCCTTGCCCCGGCCACCACCTCCTCCGTTGGCCCCGTCCTCATCCCACGCCCGCAGGCCCTTGCCTCGGCCACCACCTCCTCCGCCCGCACGCCCTTGCCCCGACCGCAGTCGCATCGAAGGGCGGGATGAAATGGATCCATGGTCTGCAACTGGATCCAGTGCACGGACGAGGGCTGTGAGCACGAGAGAGGCGGTGGTGGGCTCCTTCGGTGTCCTAGTGGCGTGGGTTTGCTTCTGTGCATGGAGAAAGGAAAGAGAAGGGAGAAAGGAACAACTGCTATTTGTGCAATTTTCTGTAATAAATAGAGTATTTGTGTGTAAATAGATAAACTTTACTCCTATACATACATCTTATAAATAGAGTATTTGTGTGTAAATAGAGGTCCACGACACAGTGCTAGCAGCGCAAGGAGGATCGCGTCAAAGAGCCAGCGGCCGTGGTTTGCTTGCGATCCATATGGGAGGGATGTCGTGGACAGTAAATGACGTTTTCTAGAAGGAAACGTGTTAAACTTGCGTATAGGTATGTTTCCAAGTCATGCACGATGCCCTTTTTACTGTAATATATGAATTCAATTTTATTTTCGTTCAAGGAAACAATCTCTCATCTCTACTATTAAAGTAGGATCTGCGATCGTCGTGATGGTTCAACCACGCTCGATCCCCTCTCTAGCGCTAACCTCCCATCGATTTTTTTCGATTTTTTTTCAACCCTCCATAAACCAGCCGATAAACCAAGCGATTAATCTCTACTAAATCGATCGGTTCCCCACCTCGGACGGTCAACAGCTGAAAAGATATCCCACCTTGTCGTACCCAACCCTCGAAAAAATCTCTACTATTAAAGGAGGATCTGCGGTCGTCGTGATGGTTCAACCACGCTCGATCCCCTCTCTCGCTCTAACCTTCCACTGATTTTTTCGATTTTTTTTCAACCCTCCATAAACTAGCCGATAAACCAAGCGATTAATCTCTACTAAATCAATCGATTCCCCACCTCGGACGGTCAACAGCTGAAAAGATATCCCACCTTGTCGTACCCAACCCTCGAAAAAACGCAGAAAAAAATCCCACGTTCGAGGCCACTGAAAAACTGGAACGACCCGCACGCCCTCCACTTTCCCCCATCGGTCTCCATCCCCAGATCTCTCTCCCCGAACATAACCTCCCCACCCCTCCCTCGCGACCACCCCGCCGCCTCCTTCATCGAAGGATGCCCTCTCTCCCGAGACTCGGCGCCGCCTCCTTGTCCGTCGGAGCGCAGCCGGGCATCAGATTAGGGTACTACGACAAGACATGCCCGGAGCGGAAGGGATCGTGTTCAGGAAGACGACGAGGATCGCCAGGCCGTTGTCGGACTAGGCTGCGTCCCTGCTCCGACTGCACTACCATGACTGCTTCGTGCAGGCTTGCGATGTGTCCATGCTGCTCGACTCCACGGACGGCAGCCCCGCGGAGAAGGATGCCATGCCCAACCAGAGCCCTCGCGGCATGGACGTCGTCGCGCGAGTCAAGGACAAGCCCGAGAAAGTATGCCCGGCCACTGTCTCCCGCGCCGATCTCCTCGCGCTCATGTCACGAGATGCCGTCGTTCTGGTGCTACATCACAACTACTCTGCTTCTTGTTTTATCACGTACTGTACTACCAACTTGTCTTTCTGTATCTAGAAGTATGAATCTAATCGGTCGACCCCAGAGCAAAGGCCTGTCCTGGCTGGTGGTGCTTGGCCGAAGGGACGGCCGGACGTCCAGGGCCGGAAACTGCGGCAGGTTGCCGCTCCTCTACGGAAACATCACGGTCATGATCAAGGTGTTCGCGGCCAAGGGCCTCGATGTGAAGGACCTCGTCATGCTCTCCGCCGCGCACACGTTTGGGAAGGAGCACTGCTCGTCCTTCGCCGACCTCCTTGAGCTCTACAATGGCAGCATCTGCAGCACCGACACGACCCTGGACGAAAGGTACACCGACAGGCTGAGAATGCGCTGCCGCGGCCCCCACGACATCAGCACGACAGCGGAGTTGGACGCCTATCGGCAGGTGGCCAGGAGGCACGGGCTGCTCATGTCGGATGCCGGGCTCATGGATCATCCCTTCAGATTTTAGGAATAACACATGTTCTTCTGCCCCGGCGGTCAGGCTAGCCGGTCGTGTCCTACTCATTCGTCAGTTCAGGTACTCAATAGTTCATCTGAGAAATAATTGGTTGGTCAACAATGTTTCATTGATCTAAGCAACCTTGAGCTATCCTAATCCCCGACCAGACTATTTACAGGTGATGGAAGACTTCTCTTCTTTGATGCGGTGTCGGACTGGAGATAGAACTTGTCTATTTCTAGCCACCTTTCCTTTTTTTATACAGAGTTATTTTTTATATTGGATTTTGGTTTTAAGAAAGCAAAAAAAAAAGGCAATATCAATGGCAAGCACACGAAATACTACTACCTTATTTACCCGTGCTTCTCTTACCGAAATCCATCGTGTACATGGACCAATTCAAGCATTTGTCAATTGTTTTATTTTTCTTCTCTTACGATTTCAAGCATCAATGTGCAGGTTCTGTCTTCATCTATTTAATCGCCATTTGCCACTCCAGAAAACTCTACAGTTTCTCACGTTCTATTTGTGCTTCTCCTCATGGTGTCGTTCCAGTAAATTAATACGCAAGAGGAGGCAATACAACTGTACAAGTGACCTCCTCGTCTAGGTTCCTTAAGTACAGTAACTCTGGCAAGACACCCTGCTAGGGAGGCAACGACTTGGAGTCCAGCAGCGACCACAAGCTGCAGACACACCAATTGACCTTCGAGGAGCTGGAGGAGGCCATCGGTGACTTTGGTGACCAGCGACCGCTTCGGCACCATGTACAAAGGTAGATAACTGGCACGCTCTTGCTATTTCCCTCGAGTTTGACATAGATCAACTTGCTGAGGGCATAGGAATTTGATGTGGTGTTTAGGGCAACTATAATACTAGCTTAATTAATAATTAGGCACTACCTACTGCTGAAATTCTATTTCCTTTCAGCTGATGTAAGATGTTGGCTATTTTCTTTCATGAAGCTACTCTTGAACTTGATATAATCTGCAGTCGGAATTGAAGACCTAAAGAACTACATTAATTGTGCTATCTACCAAGTATTGTTATTTTTCTACATTGATTTCATTGGCTGGTTTTCTTTATCATGCTTGTTAGCTTTTCATGCCATGTTGCATGCTAAATATTAAATGTGGCATGGGAGCAAAAGGGCATTTGTTGTTATTTGTTAATGATAATACTGAACAGAGCATGGTTCTGTTGTGGAAAAACATCCCTTACCTATAGAATTAACTTGGTTGTTGAGCCCTAAAGGATGGATGTGTATTTGGACCAGTAAAATGCCACGTGTTGTATTTGTTCTCTTTTCTTTATCAAACTAGACAGTTACTATCTAACAGAAAGAAAAGGAACAGTAATACACATACACTGTTTTTACTAAAAAGAACAATTTATGCTTTACCCTAATTTCTACCTTTTGTTCAGGCCTTGCAGAGCCTTTACCTTTGTAGCGAATAATGATCATCGAGCTCTTAGAGCAAAGTATATGCTATGATTGCTATGCATTATTTAGCTAGGGTTAAGGTTTTAGAAAAAAAAACATTTTCTTGACGGTGAACCTGGTCGTACATGATGCAATTTCTTTATGCAGCGGAATTATTTGTCCTCATAGAGGGAACTATGGTCTTTGGGCTTAACATAGTTACTTATTGTGTAATTCTACATATTGAAATGTGAGCTTGTAGATGCTTGAGCATGGGACACAGCTTGGATTTCTCTATAAGGGTGGCACACACCATCTTGAGGTGAGCACACACATTTACCAGCACTCTTATCTTCACCGTTGGACCAATTCTGATACATGCCAATAGTAGAGAAATATGTGATCATGAGAGAATTCTCATACATGACACCATCTATCTAGCTAGCAATTGTCTGAATGTAATACAGTAACCTGAAGATGTGTTCTCGCTTTTTGCTTCAATCATATTTTGTGTCTTCTTCCAATAGCAGCCATCTATAGATACAAGTGTCATTTAAACGTGATACGTGAAGTCAAAGCCGATGTTTTATTTTGTTACCATTAGTCTGAATTTTTTATCACATATCTCGTCAACCTAGCTAATAGATCATACATTAAGGGATGCCTCTTCAACAATATGTTATTCAAAATGCCATCTTTCTCTGAAAAGTTTTACTGGCATCAAAATATTTCATTTGTGATCTGCGATCCTTTCCTAATCGGACCAAATTATGTCAACATGTTGTACAATTTTCCTTTCCCTGCCTTGATTGTTCATAAAACATTTGTATGTTCCTAGTAGGTATATTATGATGGCGGTAGTTCATCCTTCCAGTTTTAGAAAAAAATCCTCTCGATTTACAAGTTTATGTGATAAACACAATGTTAACTTTATTTGCACGTGCTTTTGGAGGTGGACTGTAGCGTTGAGAGTGTGAGCCTACGAGGATAGTGGAGCGCAACCAGTTATAGCTAAAAGGTGAAGCCTGGGAGGTGGTGTTCCTACTCATCGTCGCCAAATGTCAATGGTATGCCGATGTATTTCGTCATTATCGCGTAACCCTCACCTCATTTACTATATATCTTCATTATATATAGGTGTTGCTAATCTTTGTCAAGTAATATCCACGATGCCAAGAAATTCTTGAAGTTTGATTAGCGAACCAAATAAAGTGAACCCATAAAAGATAAGCAGGAGGAAGTAGGATGTGCACACGGTGATAGGAAGGGAATATCTAAGAAGTTATGATGATAGAGATTTTGGGTGGAGATGAATGCAGGTGAGAGGTATGGAAACGAGATAAAGATGTGTGTGGCAGGAAATAACACACCTTGATTTGAACTGGTGTGTGTGCATGCATTGTGAAATAAAATACCATTTAATTATAATTTTTTTTTGAATCAGTTAGAGAGTTTGTTCTGTTGAACTAAATGGCGGGTAACACAAATAGAAGAACAACAATAGTATACATACACTGTTGAATTATCTTTGATGTTGTACCGGTACTGGCCTCTGTGGTAGTTCCTAGGTGGACATTCTCAGAGTCACCCTCCTTGAAAAATCTTGTCCCATTTAATGGCTATAATCCTGTCCCATTTAATGGCTATGTGTTTTATGCAGGAGTCAGCCTTTTTCGTAATATGCCTTTTCTCTCACGTGAAGAAAAAACTTGCACCACTTTTCTTAACTAGCACAATATATAGATAAGTGTGGTGAAGGTGCATTATGCACCATTTAACAAAATTTGATTCAGTTCACTTTTTTTAGTCATTCACTTATTTTTATGTGTAAGCTTCTAACAGTGTTTGAGGGTTTTGGCTGTAATTTTCTATGGATATTTCCTAATTTTGATAAAGATGCATTATGTTATTATTATGTGCTCTCTGAATGTTTATGGAACACACATTGGACGTGTTGCAGGGGAGGATTTTTGTTAACTATGTATTTGTTTTAGTTTGATTATCTTAACCATACACCATATTTATTTTTATTTTTATTTATGTTTCCTCGATCACATAAGAGTTGCCTTGTAACAGTTGCGCTACATGCATCTTTTCATTATTCATAATATGAATTTTTTAGTGCACTATCACTCTTTGTGTATTAAAAGGTAACTAACAATGCTAGGGTAGGGATGGAGAGAAGACTACTAAAAAATTACTTAAAGAATGTTCAACAGACAAATGCCAAAACAGGAAACTACAAGAATGTTTTAAATCAATAAAAAAATCTGTAGAAATACACATTTAAAAAAAAGGATCAGACGGTGTTGAAAATGAAGATAAATCGACGGAGGGATGAGGAGGAATGTTTTTTTTAAAGGAGTAGATGATTATGGAGACAACTATTGCTGAGTAGTAGGCGCATTTGAGAGAATCATGACATCATGTTCGACAAACATTTCTTAATGGGAGCAATTGTTTTCTAACTATATTTTGTTATACCGTGACAACGCACGGGCATTAAACTAGTCTCTTATAAAAACAAGACAGGGGGAAGTCTCCTCTCTGTTTCATTATTTACAATCTCTCATCTATATTTCTTTTTTCTTTCTAATCTTCTATGTAATCTAACCTAATCTAATAATAAAAGAAATAGGTAGTTCTAGTCCATCATCATATTTTACAAAAAAACTCCTTCATATATTTAGAGAGTCAACCCTCCGTACAAACACATATTTTTTTCCGATACCAGGTCCCACGTGATGATAGAAATATAATTGCGTGGGTGATGGATCGAACTCAGGTCCTAGGTGGAAGGCAACAACCAACTTATCGGAATCACATTTCAGATCGTCCGCCTATAAAATAGTCCCACGATTGCTCCTTCGCATCGTTTTCCACCAATGTATGTATATCCACGATCTTAAATTAGCAAGCCACCCAAAAAACTAATACTAACAAGAGGCTAAAGAGTGGGTTCGATTTGGGCAGGAATATTAAGAAAGAAGGAATTAACTTAGGAAGAGATCATCTTGCATGAGAAAACCCATGCACATACATGCTCCTAACTAGGAGCTCGGTGCGATGGCACCGCCCATCAAAGCCCCGTGAGATGGAGTTTGACACAACCGACGATGATGTTTGGGTTGGGGCCATCCGTCGCCATGGCACCTAAAAAGGCGACAGAACAGAAGTCCATGGAGTTTGCTGCCCCTTTGGCGGAGCATAAGCAGCAGGCCTAGAAGACAAGCGGTGGTTGTTCATGTCGTCTTGTCGTTCGCGCTCCTCGTCGGCATCACACCTGTCAATGCCGCTTGGCATGTGGGCGTCATGTTCATGTGCAGTGTGTGTGTTGGACATCAAGACCGGGCAACCAGCCACAAGAGATTGCCCTACGGCCGAAGCGTGGCAAAAAGATGATTAGTTTAGCGTTTGATCGTCCCGTTGAGCTTCTGTTATATATCTTTGCTTATCTTGCTTTGCTCATTTTTTAGCCCATCTATAGGGAAATTTGGAACATGGAGTACTTTTGAAAATATTTGATGTTGGATTTGAGTTTTTTTAGTTAATCTCCAAGTGATGTAGGAAAGCCATCAGATACTATTCACCGGATCTCTAATTTTGATATTCCTAAAACCTATTAGGGTTTATGATCTTTTAGATTAAAATATGATTTAGAATGCATATCCGAAGGAGATGTGCATCCATGATACTTTCAGCTGTTTCGATAGTGTTAAAAAAAGTTAACTTGATGAATATGACGATATTTTCGGTTCGCTAAAGAACTGAATGAGAAAAAAAATCAAATGAATATAACTTAATAAAATATAATTAGTGGAAAGAAGGAATTATTCTTCTGTCTACCCATGCGTGTACTTCTTTTCTACGATAAAAAAAATCGTGTTCCAGGAAACTCCCTCCTCACATTGATTGCTTTTAAATTAGCGTCTACCTTAGTTGTGATGTAAAAATCCAGTTTTAGTAGTCGTGCATTTGTTCCACACGTTTCGCTTTGCTGAGCCAATACTCAAAATAACCGACTCGCCTACATTTTTTCTATTGGTGGTCTTATATCAGCAAAGTTGTGAAGGATGATAATCTCCCCTAATAATAAAGCCCGGATCGCTTCTGTCGTCCGTCGTGGTTATTTTACAAAAAAGTCCCTACAGTTTTAGGTAATCAACCCGTACTTCATTTTTAAGTGAATATCTAAAAAACGTTTTGTATTTTACACAAAACCCCTTGCCTTAGTTAGAAACCAACCCGCGATCCCCATCATCCCTACCACAACTTCAGGGCACCACTGGCCTACCCCTGCCTTGCCTCCATGCCCACGAGAAGATCCGCTACGCACGCACCAACAACCATCCTCCAGGCCAGCCCCGCCGACCACCACTACTACAGGTGAGAGGCAGAGGCCCCCAGTCTCGTCGCACGCAGCTCGCGCCCTCCGACGCTGGTGGAGGCAAGATCGAGGAAGACCACGGCCGGAAGACACACACCACCATCCAGGCCCACGCACATCTGCAGCCGCTGCCGGCGCGACTGTCCGCCTTGTTGCCGCTGCGCCCCATTGAAGCGCCGTTTTCCGGGCGAGTCGCCACATCCCGCGCTGCGCCGGGCCACTGGGAAGGAGGGAAGGCCCGTCCCTAAATTGTTTGCTGAAGAGAAAACTCGATGCTCCCAGTCACAGGGTAGCCGCACTGCACGGGCCACCATCCAAGCCGCCCATCATCCTTGCGCTCCACTGCACGCAGCCACCACAACCTCTATCCAGGCGCACACACATCCACGCGCCACCGGCGAGATCTGGGCCTGAAGCCCAGCTGCAAGTCGCCGTCGGAGGGTGGGCTGGACACGACCACGTCGATCGGGAGCCAGCCCTGAGTGCCCTAGTGCAAACCCATGTGGCCACGCCGAGCAGCCACCGAGGTCGGCCCTGAGCAGGCCACCGCTGTCGCACCTCCGCCACAGGCCCAGCTAGCCACCCCCCAAGCGTGCGCGCGCAGGCCAGGCCACCAGGAACTCATACTCAGCCGCGTCGCAACTGGTCGACGAACGCGAAGCAGCCATTGGTCGCGGGCAAGACGGCCTGGTAAATCAGATCGTCAAGATGATGCAGAAGAAAGCTCTGCTGCAGATGGGGTTAACGGAACAAACTCAAAGGAGAGTGGGGGGAGGGGTCAGGGGCGGGGAGGGAGGAGCTTACCGCGCGCATCCTTGCTCGATCCAGGAGCTGGTCAAGGAGAGGGGAACGCGGCGCGCGCGGGGGTGGAGCAAGGACGCGTGGGTGGGAGCACGCATAGAGAAAGATGAAGGAGAGCGGTGCTAGATGCAGGAAGGAGATGGTTATGTGGATAAGGTACACGCAAAGGCAGTAGTGGTAGACTTTTGGTGTGGATTGCCTTATTTATTGGCTGCAACCATCATAAGTTGTTCGATGTTGCTAGGCGTGCCAGCTCCAATTGCATTTCTTTTATCTAAATGAGCACCGATAGAGTTACTTGACATTGTTCTGTCATAGTTTAATGTGCATGCCTATCACGTCTTCTAAATAAATCATCAGATACAATAATCAAAAGTGAATGAACTATTAAAATAAATATTTCTTAAGAAAGAAGATATTTGAAACCGGATCCTTCCCGATAATTGAAATATTTCTTAACTCTGGATGTCATCGACGTGAGTTGGTAATACATGGAGGAGAGAGGGAGCGATGAACAGTAGAGGGAATATGACAACAATGCATTTCAAAATTTGCCTTTTCTTAGACAATCCACCCAAAATTTACAAGTGATTCGGAACAGAGAAAAGCTGGCCAAGATCAAATAGTGCAAAAGAAAAAGAACGGAATATAATCTTTAGAGCCATCGAACCAGATTTGTCATTTTCTTTTCGTTTTGAAAACTTTCCTTATCAGAGAGGGGCCAGGGGCTGGAAGAGAAGAACTTGAATAGTAAACGCTGGAAAGAAGAACCTTAATACTAAACCAAGTTTCGGGAACTTCTTGGTGGCAAAATATATAACCAACATTTTCTATAAAATAATTGACATAGTGAAAACATGTTTCTTTTAGAGTATTAACAAAATGAATTTATATAAACAATACACTTCAATGCACCCCTACTTTTTTACTAAAAAATCATTTGCAAATCTTTTGAAAATTCTAAGAAAAGCTTCGGATTTATTATTAGACTCTGGAATAGAATACAACAGTTTCACCATGTGTATATCCTGTTAAAAATAATTACACCGTTCATTCTCCACCCAATGATAATACCAAGCTGAAGGAGGGGCCATCAACGGACATCCCTGCGACTTCCTCAACTATATACTACATTGTATGGACACTAACAATCTTTTTTTAATTGCAGACACCAAACATGTGTTTGTTTATGATAACGAGTGTTTCAAATTCTTCTTGCTTCAAACAATTCAATCTTTTAAATACGTTCGCTCTTTTAAAAATTCTCAACAAATGTTCCAACATTTTTTTAAAAAGCAGCTAAAAATGGATCACAAAATTTTATGAATTATCTTCCAAAACAACATGTGTTCAAAACAATGTTATTACTGATATTTATCAAAATTGTATATTAAAAATGGCACGTAATATCACACGAAGCAGGTTTTATGATATTTTTTGCAACAGTGTAAAGTTATTACTGATATTTATCAGAATTGTATATTAAAAATGTAACGTAACATCACACGGAGCAGGTTTTACCATATTTTTTGCAACAGTGTAAAGTTATTACTGATATTTATCAGAATTGTATATTAAAAATGTCACGTAATACCAAACGGAGCAGGTTTCGTAAAAAAAATTCGCCCGTTGCAACGCACATGCATTTGTAGTAAAAAGAATGCATGGTTTATTCTCCAGTTGCAAGGTACGGACATTTTTGCTGGTGAACCGTAATAAATACCTCCTCCGTATCGGTATAATAGTATTTGTCGTTGAAGAAAACTAACCTAACTTTTTCCAACAACAAATGTTTGGAAAGAAAGGAAGTGTGCTGCTGCATGGTCCGATCGAGAGAACAGCCGAGTGCGTGGGAAGCACTGCGTCAATACGCCTCGCCTCTCGCGTGGCAACAAGCGGAGTAGGTGGCTGGCAAGTGAAGTGTGAAGTAAAAGCCGGCCGCACTCGGCGCCGCGTGCAAAAGCGTACGTCCACTCACTCCACTCACTCACTCACTCACTCCCTCCACTCACTCACTCACTCACTCACCGGACGTAGCACACGTGTCGCCGTGCATGCACGCGTCGGGCGACACCTGCCGCCATGCCGACGCACACGTAGCGCACCATGCACCGGGAGCCGAATGTAGTTGTCAGGCCCAAAGCCATAAAGCTGCTCTCAGCACCCATCCATCCATCCATCCACCTGTTGAAATTTGGAGGTGGGCCTTAGGCCCACTAGAGAATTTCAGAAAAATCTAAAGGGCCCATGTAGGTGGAAAGCTCTTCTGCTGCCAATATGGTACATCAGAGGAACTTCAATTCTCACAAGCCCAAGGGAAAGAACTCTGTCCAACAGAATACCGACTTCAAGAAGAAGGGGAAGAAGCCCTTCAAGAAGAATAAGAAGGGAGATGGCTGCTATACTTGTGGTTCAGAGGAACATTGGGCGAACAAATGCCCAAACAAGTACAAGAAGCCGGCGCAGGACTCCAAGTCTGCAAACATGATTGTGGGCAACAATGAAAGTGGTGCATCTGGGTACGGTAATTTACTTACTGTATTTACAGTTTGTCAGTCCACCGATTGGTGGGTGGACACAGGTGCAAATATTCATGTGTGTGCTGACTTGTCATTGTTCTCTTCTTATCAGGCCACCGGTCGCGGGTCCGTATTGATGGGGAATGGCGCGAGTGCTTCTGTTCTTGGTGTTGGCACGGTCGATCTGAAGTTTACTTCGGGAAGGATCGTGCAGCTGAAGAACGTGCAGCATGTCCCCGCCATCAAGAAGAATCTCGTTAGTGGCTCCCTTCTGTGTAGAGAAGGGTTTAAGTTGGTGTTCGAGTCTAATAAAGTAGTAGTTACGAAATATGGACTTTTCGTTGGAAAAGGTTATGAATGCGGAGGTCTGTTCCGCCTTTCTCTAGCAGATTTTTGTAATAAAGTCGTGAACAATATTCATTCGAGTGTTAATGAATCTGAAGTTTGGCATTCACGTCTTTGTCACATAAGTTTCGGTGTTATGTCGCGGCTAGCAAAACTGAATTTAATCCCAACTTTCACTTTAGCCAAAGGTTCTAAGTGCCACTCGTGTGTGCAAGCAAAGCAACCTCGCAAGCCTCACAAGGCTGCAGAGGAGAGACACTTGGCACCATTAGAACTCATACATTCTGATCTTTGTGAGATGAATGGTGTGTTGACTAAAGGTGGAAAGAAATACTTCATGACATTGATAGATGATTCCACTAGATTTTGCTATGTGTATCTGTTAAATACTAAAGATGAGGCTCTACACTACTTTAAAATCTATAAGGCAGAAGTTGAGAATCAACTTGAAAAGAAAATTAAACGAGTCCGGTCTGATCGTGGTGGAGAGTACTTCTCAAACGAATTTGATTCATTTTGTGCGGAACACGGCATTATTCATGAGAGGACGCCTCCCTATTCACCCCAGTCAAACGGGGTTGCCGAGCGGAAAAACCGTACTCTAACTGATTTGGTTAACGCCATGTTAGATACATCGGGTTTATCCAAGGCATGGTGGGGGGAGGCTATATTGACCGCGTGTCATGTCCTGAATAAAGTTCCTACAAAAGATAATGAGGTCACTCCCTACGAGGAGTGGTCGAAGAGAAGGACGACACTCTCGTACTTACGTACTTGGGGCTGCTTGGCGAAAGTCAATGTACCGATCCCCAAGAAGCGCAAGCTTGGACCAAAGACTGTGGATTGCGTTAATTTGGGATACGCTAAGAACAGCGTAGGCTATAGATTTCTAGTAGTGAAATCTGAGGTACCTGACGTGAAGGTCGGTACAATAATGGAGTCGAGGGATGCTACATTCTTTGAGGATATATTTCCCATGAGAGATATGCAAAGCACTTCTAGACAGGAATCTGAGATAACTCCTGAGCCTGCCATTCCTATGGAATATTATGAACAAACACATGATGAAAATCCTGAGGAGGATGACGAGGAAGCCCGTGGTAGGGGCAAGAGACAAAGGACTGCAAAGACCTTTGGTGATGATTTCTTCGTATACCTCGTGGATGATAATCCCACTTCTATTTCAGAAGCGTATGCTTCTCCAGATGCTGATTACTGGAAAGCTGCTGTCCGTAGCGAGATGGACTCCATCATGGCTAACGGGACATGGGAAATCACTGATCGTCCCTATGGTTGCAAACCATTGGGATGCAAGTGGGTGTTCAAAAAGAAGCTTAGGCCCGACGGTACAATTGAAAAGTACAAGGCTAGGCTTGTGGCCAAGGGCTATGCCCAGAAAGAAGAGGAAGATTTCTTCGATACTTATTCACCTGTGGCTAGACTGACCACCATTAGAGTACTACTCTCATTGGCGGCCTCTCATGGTCTTCTCGTTCATCAAATGGACGTTAAGACGGCTTTCCTGAATGGAGAGCTAAATGAGGAAATCTATATGCAACAGCCAGATGGCTTTGTGATAGAAGGTCAGGAAGGAAAGGTGTGTAAGTTGCTGAAATCTTTATATGGTCTGAGACAAGCACCTAAGCAATGGCATGAGAAGTTTAATACAACTCTGACATCTGTTGGCTTCGTTGTTAATGAAGCTGACAAATGTGTATACTATCGCCATGGTGGGGGCGAAGGAGTTATATTGTGCTTGTATGTTGATGACATACTGATATTTGGAACCAACCTCAAAGTAATTGAGGAGGTTAAGTCCTTTCTGTCTCAAAACTTTGAGATGAAGGACCTTGGGGTGGCTGATGTTATCTTGAACATCAAGCTATTGAGAGATGATGAGGGTGGGATTACACTTCTGCAATCCCACTATGTTGACAAGATTTTGAGTCGCTTTGGATATTCAGACTGCAAGATTTGTCAAACACCATATGATCCTAGTGTGCTTATTCGAAAGTTTAAAGGCACAGCTATAGATCAATTGAGATTCTCTCAAATTATCGGTTCACTTATGTACCTAGCTAGCGCAACGAGGCCTGACATCGCGTTTGCTGTGAGCAAACTTAGCCGGTTTGTTGCAAACCCGGGCGAAGTTCATTGGCGTGCTGTTGAAAGAATTATGCGCTACTTGAAAGGTACTGTCAACCACGGGCTTCACTATACGGGATTCCCATCGGTACTTGAAGGGTATAGTGACGCGAATTGGATCTCTGATGCTGATGAGATGAAGGCCACTACTGGGTATATGTTTACTCTTGGGGGTGGTGCTGTTTCCTGGAAGTCTTGCAAGCAAACGATCTTAACAAGATCGACAATGGAAGCAGAATTAACAGCATTAGACACATCTGGTGTCGAAGCAGAATTTCTTCGAGATCTTTTGATGGACTTACCTGTGGTTGAGAAGCCAGTTCCGGCTATCCTTATGAACTGCGATAATCAGACGGTTATTGTTAAAGTGAAGAGTTCAAAGGACAATATGAAGTCCAACAAACATATAAGAATGAGATTGAAGTCTGTCAGACGTTTGAGAAACTCCGGAGTGATAGCGTTGGATTATATCCAAACGGCTAAGAATCTGGCAGATCCCTTTACTAAAGGGCTATCACGTGTTGTGATAGATAGTGCATCGAGGGAGATGGGTATGAGACCCACATGAGTTGCCATGGTAGTAACCTAACCTATATGATCGGAGATCCCGTGAAGTAGGACCTGGGAAAACAAGCCAGTGGTGAACTGAGGAGAGTAACTTTACTAACCCACTCCGTTGGAGATGCAATACTCTCGGATACTGTATGGTAGGATGACTACTGTCTTAATGTGTTCTAAAGCTTATATGTAAGCAAGATGCTGTCCTACAGAGCGATCTTTGGAGGAACACACCTATATGAGCTTGACTGCTGGTCACAGTCTATGAGATTTGGGTGATCTCTAGTAAACTCATGAATAGGCCAGGAGTGTGACTAATATGCTCCACCCGAGGGGTCACCTTCGGCAGCCTAGTACTAGTAAGACTTGTGGTGAAGCTCCTTTACGCCAAACTGACAATTCAAGGCATAGTCCATTGTTCAGTTGTGAAGGGGTGTAGCTACTTGTTCTAGGTGAAGCTCAACCTTAACAGGTCTTCACTGAAATGCTGGTATATTAAAACAGTGATTGGAACGAGGGAACACGATGTGCCCTTGAGATCTGGTGGGGGATTGTTGAAATTTGGAGGTGGGCCTTAGGCCCACTAGAGAATTTCAGAAAAATCTAAAGGGCCCATGTAGGTGGTGGCATGGCAAGGTGGTGGGAGTTTAGTCCCACCCCGCTAGTGGAGGAGAGTTTGGACCCCTTTATAAGGGTCTCTCTTCCACATGCTATTGGAGAGTGAGAAGAGAAGGTGCCCTCGCGCACTCCTCCTCCGCCGCCCGCCTCGCCTCGTCACGACGCGCCGCGGGTTGCGGGAATGAGCCGAGCCGAGCTCATACCTACGCGCTTATTTTTGCCGGTCAGGAACGGAGAATACGTAACGGACAAGGAAACGATCCGAGACGTCGGATCGTGATCGTTACCGACTCGGACTCTTCCACCCAGCCGTCTTTATAAGCACGCGATCGCCTACCCTAGCCGTCACGAAATCAGATCACATCTGCCTCACGCGTTCGTTCCTTGAACTGCTGCTGCCGCCGGCGACTCCGTCCCGTTTACCGCGTACACGGTCGACGGGAGAGCAGGCCTCCGAAACCTCGCCTCTCCGGTTCCTGTACGGGAGAGGGGCGATTAGGTTTTTGGGGAGCGATCACGCGACTGCTCGCCTCCGTCCGTCTGCTTCGTCTACGTCCGCGTCGCCCTCGTCATCGCCATGTCTTCACCAAGCGAAGCTGATCGTCTCCGCGAGGAAGCCGAAAAGAAGACGGCAGAGGATACTGCCTCTGCCGCCGCCGCCGCTGCTGCTGCTACGGCCAACTGGCCGATTGGAGGGTATGACTCGTTTATCCTCTTGTTCGTATTTATTCTAGCAGTACTACTTGTTTGCATAGATGTATCCACTATATGCGTAGTATGTGCTAGGTTAGCTCAACATCAGTATGTCATTAGTCTAGTCAATGCCATGCTAGTTATTATTTTGTGGATTAATCTACTCGGAAAATTGCCTATTTACTCAACAATCCAAAAACCTAATGTCTGTAGGAATTTTTCGAGTAATGGTTTTGCTGCTGCACTGAAACCGGATAAGTTTACCGGTACTTTTTTCAAGCGTTGGCAAACGAGAACCACCTTATGGCTCACGGCTATGAACGTGTTCTGGGTAGCCGGTGTCACTCCTACGGAAACTATCACTCCTGAACAGGAGAAGATGTTTAAGGAGGCCACCGTCCTATTCCTTGGAGCAGTCATTAGCGTGATCGGAGATAAGCTGGTTGATGCATATTTACATATGCATGTTGCCAAGGACTTGTGGGAGGCGCTCGAATCTAAATTCGGGGCCACCGATGCTGGGAGTGAGATGTATGTTATGGAGCAGTTCCACGATTACAAGATGGTTGACAACCGTTCTGTATTGGAACAAGCTCATGAGATAATATGCATAGCTAAGGAACTTGAGGTTCTTAAGTGCAATTTGCCGGGCAAGTTTGTCGCGGGCTGTATAATTGCTAAGCTCCCTAATTCCTGGAGGAACTTTGCTACTACTCTGAAACATCAGAGGCGTGAGTTCTCAGTAGAGGACATCATCGGCCATCTGAGTGTTGAGCAGAACTCGAGAGCAAAGGACTCCAATGGAAAAGCGGTGGAAAGCTCTTCTGCTGCCAATATGGTACATCAGAGGAACTTCAATTCTCACAAGCCCAAGGGAAAGAACTCTGTCCAACAGAATACCGACTTCAAGAAGAAGGGGAAGAAGCCCTTCAAGAAGAATAAGAAGGGAGATGGCTGCTATACTTGTGGTTCAGAGGAACATTGGGCGAACAAATGCCCAAACAAGTACAAGAAGCCGGCGCAGGACTCCAAGTCTGCAAACATGATTGTGGGCAACAATGAAAGTGGTGCATCTGGGTACGGTAATTTACTTACTGTATTTACAGTTTGTCAGTCCACCGATTGGTGGGTGGACACAGGTGCAAATATTCATGTGTGTGCTGACTTGTCATTGTTCTCTTCTTATCAGGCCACCGGTCGCGGGTCCGTATTGATGGGGAATGGCGCGAGTGCTTCTGTTCTTGGTGTTGGCACGGTCGATCTGAAGTTTACTTCGGGAAGGATCGTGCAGCTGAAGAACGTGCAGCATGTCCCCGCCATCAAGAAGAATCTCGTTAGTGGCTCCCTTCTGTGTAGAGAAGGGTTTAAGTTGGTGTTCGAGTCTAATAAAGTAGTAGTTACGAAATATGGACTTTTCGTTGGAAAAGGTTATGAATGCGGAGGTCTGTTCCGCCTTTCTCTAGCAGATTTTTGTAATAAAGTCGTGAACAATATTCATTCGAGTGTTAATGAATCTGAAGTTTGGCATTCACGTCTTTGTCACATAAGTTTCGGTGTTATGTCGCGGCTAGCAAAACTGAATTTAATCCCAACTTTCACTTTAGCCAAAGGTTCTAAGTGCCACTCGTGTGTGCAAGCAAAGCAACCTCGCAAGCCTCACAAGGCTGCAGAGGAGAGACACTTGGCACCATTAGAACTCATACATTCTGATCTTTGTGAGATGAATGGTGTGTTGACTAAAGGTGGAAAGAAATACTTCATGACATTGATAGATGATTCCACTAGATTTTGCTATGTGTATCTGTTAAATACTAAAGATGAGGCTCTACACTACTTTAAAATCTATAAGGCAGAAGTTGAGAATCAACTTGAAAAGAAAATTAAACGAGTCCGGTCTGATCGTGGTGGAGAGTACTTCTCAAACGAATTTGATTCATTTTGTGCGGAACACGGCATTATTCATGAGAGGACGCCTCCCTATTCACCCCAGTCAAACGGGGTTGCCGAGCGGAAAAACCGTACTCTAACTGATTTGGTTAACGCCATGTTAGATACATCGGGTTTATCCAAGGCATGGTGGGGGGAGGCTATATTGACCGCGTGTCATGTCCTGAATAAAGTTCCTACAAAAGATAATGAGGTCACTCCCTACGAGGAGTGGTCGAAGAGAAGGACGACACTCTCGTACTTACGTACTTGGGGCTGCTTGGCGAAAGTCAATGTACCGATCCCCAAGAAGCGCAAGCTTGGACCAAAGACTGTGGATTGCGTTAATTTGGGATACGCTAAGAACAGCGTAGGCTATAGATTTCTAGTAGTGAAATCTGAGGTACCTGACGTGAAGGTCGGTACAATAATGGAGTCGAGGGATGCTACATTCTTTGAGGATATATTTCCCATGAGAGATATGCAAAGCACTTCTAGACAGGAATCTGAGATAACTCCTGAGCCTGCCATTCCTATGGAATATTATGAACAAACACATGATGAAAATCCTGAGGAGGATGACGAGGAAGCCCGTGGTAGGGGCAAGAGACAAAGGACTGCAAAGACCTTTGGTGATGATTTCTTCGTATACCTCGTGGATGATAATCCCACTTCTATTTCAGAAGCGTATGCTTCTCCAGATGCTGATTACTGGAAAGCTGCTGTCCGTAGCGAGATGGACTCCATCATGGCTAACGGGACATGGGAAATCACTGATCGTCCCTATGGTTGCAAACCATTGGGATGCAAGTGGGTGTTCAAAAAGAAGCTTAGGCCCGACGGTACAATTGAAAAGTACAAGGCTAGGCTTGTGGCCAAGGGCTATGCCCAGAAAGAAGAGGAAGATTTCTTCGATACTTATTCACCTGTGGCTAGACTGACCACCATTAGAGTACTACTCTCATTGGCGGCCTCTCATGGTCTTCTCGTTCATCAAATGGACGTTAAGACGGCTTTCCTGAATGGAGAGCTAAATGAGGAAATCTATATGCAACAGCCAGATGGCTTTGTGATAGAAGGTCAGGAAGGAAAGGTGTGTAAGTTGCTGAAATCTTTATATGGTCTGAGACAAGCACCTAAGCAATGGCATGAGAAGTTTAATACAACTCTGACATCTGTTGGCTTCGTTGTTAATGAAGCTGACAAATGTGTATACTATCGCCATGGTGGGGGCGAAGGAGTTATATTGTGCTTGTATGTTGATGACATACTGATATTTGGAACCAACCTCAAAGTAATTGAGGAGGTTAAGTCCTTTCTGTCTCAAAACTTTGAGATGAAGGACCTTGGGGTGGCTGATGTTATCTTGAACATCAAGCTATTGAGAGATGATGAGGGTGGGATTACACTTCTGCAATCCCACTATGTTGACAAGATTTTGAGTCGCTTTGGATATTCAGACTGCAAGATTTGTCAAACACCATATGATCCTAGTGTGCTTATTCGAAAGTTTAAAGGCACAGCTATAGATCAATTGAGATTCTCTCAAATTATCGGTTCACTTATGTACCTAGCTAGCGCAACGAGGCCTGACATCGCGTTTGCTGTGAGCAAACTTAGCCGGTTTGTTGCAAACCCGGGCGAAGTTCATTGGCGTGCTGTTGAAAGAATTATGCGCTACTTGAAAGGTACTGTCAACCACGGGCTTCACTATACGGGATTCCCATCGGTACTTGAAGGGTATAGTGACGCGAATTGGATCTCTGATGCTGATGAGATGAAGGCCACTACTGGGTATATGTTTACTCTTGGGGGTGGTGCTGTTTCCTGGAAGTCTTGCAAGCAAACGATCTTAACAAGATCGACAATGGAAGCAGAATTAACAGCATTAGACACATCTGGTGTCGAAGCAGAATTTCTTCGAGATCTTTTGATGGACTTACCTGTGGTTGAGAAGCCAGTTCCGGCTATCCTTATGAACTGCGATAATCAGACGGTTATTGTTAAAGTGAAGAGTTCAAAGGACAATATGAAGTCCAACAAACATATAAGAATGAGATTGAAGTCTGTCAGACGTTTGAGAAACTCCGGAGTGATAGCGTTGGATTATATCCAAACGGCTAAGAATCTGGCAGATCCCTTTACTAAAGGGCTATCACGTGTTGTGATAGATAGTGCATCGAGGGAGATGGGTATGAGACCCACATGAGTTGCCATGGTAGTAACCTAACCTATATGATCGGAGATCCCGTGAAGTAGGACCTGGGAAAACAAGCCAGTGGTGAACTGAGGAGAGTAACTTTACTAACCCACTCCGTTGGAGATGCAATACTCTCGGATACTGTATGGTAGGATGACTACTGTCTTAATGTGTTCTAAAGCTTATATGTAAGCAAGATGCTGTCCTACAGAGCGATCTTTGGAGGAACACACCTATATGAGCTTGACTGCTGGTCACAGTCTATGAGATTTGGGTGATCTCTAGTAAACTCATGAATAGGCCAGGAGTGTGACTAATATGCTCCACCCGAGGGGTCACCTTCGGCAGCCTAGTACTAGTAAGACTTGTGGTGAAGCTCCTTTACGCCAAACTGACAATTCAAGGCATAGTCCATTGTTCAGTTGTGAAGGGGTGTAGCTACTTGTTCTAGGTGAAGCTCAACCTTAACAGGTCTTCACTGAAATGCTGGTATATTAAAACAGTGATTGGAACGAGGGAACACGATGTGCCCTTGAGATCTGGTGGGGGATTGTTGAAATTTGGAGGTGGGCCTTAGGCCCACTAGAGAATTTCAGAAAAATCTAAAGGGCCCATGTAGGTGGTGGCATGGCAAGGTGGTGGGAGTTTAGTCCCACCCCGCTAGTGGAGGAGAGTTTGGACCCCTTTATAAGGGTCTCTCTTCCACATGCTATTGGAGAGTGAGAAGAGAAGGTGCCCTCGCGCACTCCTCCTCCGCCGCCCGCCTCGCCTCGTCACGACGCGCCGCGGGTTGCGGGAATGAGCCGAGCCGAGCTCATACCTACGCGCTTATTTTTGCCGGTCAGGAACGGAGAATACGTAACGGACAAGGAAACGATCCGAGACGTCGGATCGTGATCGTTACCGACTCGGACTCTTCCACCCAGCCGTCTTTATAAGCACGCGATCGCCTACCCTAGCCGTCACGAAATCAGATCACATCTGCCTCACGCGTTCGTTCCTTGAACTGCTGCTGCCGCCGGCGACTCCGTCCCGTTTACCGCGTACACGGTCGACGGGAGAGCAGGCCTCCGAAACCTCGCCTCTCCGGTTCCTGTACGGGAGAGGGGCGATTAGGTTTTTGGGGAGCGATCACGCGACTGCTCGCCTCCGTCCGTCTGCTTCGTCTACGTCCGCGTCGCCCTCGTCATCGCCATGTCTTCACCAAGCGAAGCTGATCGTCTCCGCGAGGAAGCCGAAAAGAAGACGGCAGAGGATACTGCCTCTGCCGCCGCCGCCGCTGCTGCTGCTACGGCCAACTGGCCGATTGGAGGGTATGACTCGTTTATCCTCTTGTTCGTATTTATTCTAGCAGTACTACTTGTTTGCATAGATGTATCCACTATATGCGTAGTATGTGCTAGGTTAGCTCAACATCAGTATGTCATTAGTCTAGTCAATGCCATGCTAGTTATTATTTTGTGGATTAATCTACTCGGAAAATTGCCTATTTACTCAACACCACCAACGCCGTAAACTCCTCCTTCTCTTTGCTTCTCCCCGCCGCCGCCGCCGCAGCAGCAGATCTCTGATTTGGCACTCGGACTCGGGTGAAGCAACCAGCCAGCAAGCAGAGAGATGGCGTTGCTCTCCCCTCGTCGCATGGCCGCCACGCCGGCCGCCCTCCTCCTCCTCCTGCTCCTCCTCGTCGCCGCCACCGGTACGTCCGTCCGCCGCCGCCGCCGAGCTTCCCTGTAAACTCTAGTTAATTGCTTACCGTGGTGGTTGCGTTGCGTTGCATTGCAGAGATGGGGAAGACGGCGGAGGCCCGGACGTGCGAGTCGCAGAGCCACAAGTTCAAGGGCGCCTGCTTCAGCGACACCAACTGCGCCAGCGTCTGCCGCACGGAGGACTTCCCCCGCGGCCACTGCAGCACGCACTACGCCGCTCGCAAGTGCTACTGCGAGCGGGACTGCTGAGCAGTTGTCTTGGTCTTGCGTTGTGCCGTTGTCTGTCTGTTCCGTGTCTTGATTAGGATGGTGACAAGGAAATAAAAGCAGCCCTGCGTGTTCTTGCGGCTTCAGTTACTTTCTGGCCTCTCCGTGCTGTGTTTCTCTGCCTTGTCTTGTGATGTGTTGGGTTGGATTCAGCTGGCAGAAAACAGAAAAGATTATTTCAGTTAATTAGTTGGCTTGCCTTGATTTTTTAGGCACTGATCTGTGCCGGCCGAAACTTTCGGCTGGTCATCCGATTCATGCAGCAAAATCGTCGATGATAGCAGAAACAAGTAGCGATATAGCAAGTTCGGTCATGGATAAAAAACGACGTTTGATGATTTTGCTATCGGTTGTAGCAACAATCAACTGACTGTGAACTCGTATGCTGCCTTTGCCTTTTTTACTGAATACCGGTTGTAGCAACACTCAACACCGGTTGCAGTGCAAAAAAACCATCGTTCCCGTCGAGCTCCGCCATCATGAATGTAGAAAATTTCATCAATGGTAGTAAAAATCACCAAGAATTGCAGCAAAAACAGAAAAATCACCAAGAATTGCAGCTCCACCATTATGAATGTAGCAAAATATATGTCGATAAATGATAACAGTTGCAGTAAAAAATAACACCTCACAGCAAAGGAACCCTCTTTGCACGCTCCACACATAACCGGCCGAAAGCTTTAGCCTCTTCTTTTAGTGTTTAATGTTTTTCAATATGCATTAGTAGAAAAAGGGGCTTCCGTCCCAGCTTAATTTACACATTAGTCTCGGTTTGAACCATTATATGTATAGGAAATTGTTCAACGACGGTGGTTCGCAAAATGGTTAACCTATATCCATCAAATGTTTAACATGCATAAGTTTTTCAATATGTTATTTAAATTATATTCACAATATAATTGAAAGATGTTCAATATTCGTGAAAAATATGTAATGGTTATTTAAAAATGGTTGATACACTAAAACTGGGAGTATTAAAAAAACCCAACATTTTGAAAAAATAAAAATATTAAATTTGAATGGAATAAAAAATGGAAAGAGAAGAGAAAAACTGAAATAAAAAATAAACAGAAAACAAAAACCAGAACCTTCCTCAAACCATCAAAATCAAAACTAAGTAAATTGGCCAGCCCACCTCAGCGATATATAGCGATCGTGGCTCTCAAGCGCCCGTCGTCGTATTCGTTGCAGCATTTTTCTTCATCGTTGTTGTGGGCTTTGGGTTTCACTTGGTGCTCGTTTCACATTTCTTATTTTGTAAAATAAATTTTAGTTCGTATGCGTGAACATTTTAAAAACACATAATGAACATTTCTACAATACACAATTATATATTTAAATACATGACGAACATTTTGAAATTTTTCTTTTCCTAAATTTTCATAATATTTGCTATCTATAATTCCTTCAAAAATTAGGAACATATTATTAATATCTAAATAAAGTAATGAAAATAAAAATATTTTAGTTAATGTGTTTTCATTTTTACGGACCATATTTTTATATTGTCATCTGGTGTATGACTGTTGATGCCGCATACTCCCTCCGTTCCTAAATATAAGTCTTTTAAGAGATTTCATTACAAGTCTACATACGAAGCAAAATGAATGAATCTATACTCTAAAGTATGTCTATATGCATTCGTATATAGTCTAGTAGTAGAATCTCTACAAAGACTTATATTTAGGAACGGAGGGAGTAGGTTATAGTATACATAATTATTTTGAGTGTACATTTGGGTCTTTTCTATAAATCCCAAATGCTATACATAATTCATGTTTCGAGGTTCCTTTTGAGATTTTTTAGTACTTATTAATATATTAATATTTATTTTTACTTTTAATCATCTTCTGTGAAGGGTGTCTTTCATAAACCAGTGCAAAGGTTGGGTGAGTACTTTACATGTTGTAAAATGTTGAAGAAGATTAGACAAGTGCCCGCAAATAATCATTATAAGCCCTAATTTCTAGGGTTTCTTTTCATGTTTCTTAATCAATAAATTTCTCACTTCATCGCAGACAGAAACATATTGGTTTTTTATGTTATGTTCATTTCCTCTTGTGTATAGGTACAACACACTCCAAATAGTATTTCTAGCAGTTTTCTTCAAGAAACTAAAAAGGGTTATGTTTGGATATTTGGCTTGACCGTCCACATAGGTATCATCCTCATTTCACTTGCATGATCACTAGAAATGTTTAACATATTGGCGGAGCTTGAAATAATTTTTTGAGCAAGGAGGAAATTGCTATTGGGGTAGCAATCCTGATGATTTGTTGCTAGAGACAATATTTGTTCTGAAAAGAGAGGAGTTGCTCGACGCGTGGTTGTGGTGTCCTTACATGTTTCAGCCTCGATGTCAACGAGTGGTTTGTCGTGTGAGCCATTTGAGCCATTTGGGAGTTCTCATTCCACGGCAAAATCGGAGATTAGATGCTATAAATTCACATGCATGGGTCGGCCCACGCATGTTTAGTTTTTTTGTCCCGCTCACTCCATTGTTGGTTGCCAGCTACCATTTTTATTTTCTAAAATATTTTGTTGAAATAAAAAATGATGGATGTTAGAAGGAAAAAAATAGTTGTTGCATTTTCGCAAAATTAAGCAAATCATGATTTAAAAAGTATATTCATATATTTAAAAAATGTTTGCAAAATTTATATAAAGCTACCAAGTTTTAGAAAAACATTCACAAACTTTTAAAAAATGTTTTTGAACTTTAAATATATTTGTGAATTTAACACCCTTATAGGTGGGGCTCCAACGGCCCTATAGCCCTCGACGCACCAGGAGGCTCCAATTCTAGGAAGCTTAGTATCTTATTAATAGATATATAGTTTTAGTAAGATCAAAGTTTAATGAATAGATATATAGTTAATTGGAGCCTCCTAGGGCAAAGCGATTTAATTATTAGTTGACAACTAATAATTGACACCTAGCTATTTAACAAGACACCTAGCTATTTAATGAATAGATATATAGTTTTAGTAAGATCAAAGCTACTAGGGCAAGAACTAGCTAGGTGTCAATTATTAGTTGTCTTGTTCAAGTAAGTTGTCAACTGCTCTCAGCCCAGATAAGCTCACATCAGGAAGTCTCGATCGTATTAATTAATTGTGCTTGCTTGCTAAGTAAGAGCTGTGCATTACTTTGTTGCTAGGTAATTTCAAAACCAGATGGTATGCTTCAAGCTGCAATGGGCTGACCACTAGTTATCTATAAAAACCACACCTTTGCGTCTTGTATGTACACCACAAAAACCATAATTCCCAAGGATCCCCTTAGCCTTCGTCTTGGCTCCACAACAGCACAACTGATACTAGTAAGGAAGAAATAAAATGGCTCCGGTGAAGGTGTACGGGCTGCCTATGAATGGGAGCGTGGCGCGCGTTCTGGCGTGCCTGGAGGAGGTAGGCGCCGAGTACGAGGTCGTGGCCGTTGACCTACACACCGGCGAGCACAAGAGGCCGCCGCATCTTGCTCGTAATGTATGTTGCCGTCATGTCCCTCTTTGATTACATACACATACATGCTTTGTATCTATCTTCTTGCCTCTTTGATTATATAGTTGAATTGTTGTAAGGTTAATTAGATGCATCGAGTTACATGAATCAACTTTATAAAAGTTGGCACGGATTTACTTTTCTTGTTTCTTGTTCACAGCCCTTCGGCCAGGTCCCAGCGTTCCAGGATGGAGACCTAGTTCTCTTTGGTGAGTAGCTTATTGGCTTAATTTGTGTGATGTTGTAACTAGAGTAGGTTGTACACTATCATTTACTATTGTTAGTGTCATGTCAGGCGCCTTAGTTGAGATAGTGAATTTAGATAATGGCAGGCTTTAAAATGTCACACTCATGTCTCCTTTTTCGACTAGTTAAGCACATCCTCTAGGTCACTAGCCTAGCATATATATACTTAAGCCGTTCCTTCTACTTGTATTGCTAGCATATTTTAGTTCCTTTCGATATAAAAGATAAGATTATGTACTTCGAATAACCAGAACATCATGAGTAAAAAGGGCAAGGCCCCATATTGCGCCACCGAATTATTCCAAACTTGTTATGGTTTGAAAATAGAGATGAGCCAAATCTCCTTGCATTACGAAGGATTTTTTTAATACATATGCAAAAATTATAAGAACATGAATTCCATAAAAATAATTAGAAAAATGAATCTGTATAACTAGATGAATTGTTTGTGTGTATAACTAGTTGGATTTTGACAGAATCACGAGCAATCTCAAAGTATATACTCCGGAAAGGATCATCAGACTTACTGAGGGAAAATAACCTCTCTGAGTCCGCAATGATTGATGTGTGGCTTGACGTCGAATCCCACAAATTTGACAACGCCATGCTGCCAATCATCTTCCAAGGTCTCGTCATCCCGGTTTACATGGGCGGGACTAGCGATCTCAAAATTCTTGAAGAAAACCTGGAGAAACTGAAGGAAATCATGGAAGTCTATGAGGAACGCCTGTCCAAGTCCAAGTACTTGGCAGGGGATTTCATTAGCTTAGCGGACATTAGCCATTTCCCAATGGTTCACCTATTGCATGAAACTCCCTATGCGGCGGTGCTCGATGCATATCCACATGTGAAAGCATGGATTGCTGGCGTAATGGATCGGCCTGCTGTGAAGAAGGTCATTGTGCTCATGAAGACATTTGGTTGACAAAGAACTATACAAAGAGATTAATGTTATTGGACATGCATGATGCGGTTGTGGTTTCAAAATACTATGATTTTAATAAAGGGGGCACACTCTGTAATAGCTAGTATCTCTTTTCTCAGTTTGTATAATTGTCATGTATCAGTTATATTTCATTGTTTTATAGTGTGTTTATTCTTCCCATTTCACGTCACATCATTTTAATTGAGGTGATTAAATCATTAAAACTGTAGCAAAAATGCATTACTTTAAGTATATGATGTGCATTTGGTAGGATCTATAGTTCTAGTTGTGTATTAACCACCAAGACGTGGTGGGTATGTGGCAGTAGAATAGAGTGGCCTTGGAACCATTAATTTGGTCCACATATGCACGTTGGTTGTTGAGGAAAAGGTTAAAAGAACATCCGAGAGGATCAGAGGTTCAAGTACCAACTTAGAGATTTGATCAACCAACGGGCATATGTATTCCACCCTTCATCTTCCATTCCTCCTTCGCCTCTGATTGGCCACTATGCCTTGAGTTGGAAGCATAGTTCTAAGAATCAATTTTTTTTGAAGAGCATATACCTCATAGATAACCCTCTCTGTGGAAAATGTGCACATATTTTGACCATGATTGCGTCTTGACGCTTACATCATACATTATAGATATGAGAGGCAGATTCTCATGTCTTCATAGATGCTCTACTAAGGTTGATTGCATGTGTTATTCAACTCGTACTTTCTAGAGAAGTATCTTTTTGGACTCATAATTCTAAGACCCAACACATATCCCAAAACAAGAGAACACAGTCATGCAAAGTTATAAAAAAACAAGAAGAGGAAATAATTGACAAAAAAAAGGCCAAGTAAGACAATAAGAATCATAGGAAAATTTACTACATTAGTCAATATTAAATTCACATTTCAACAAAAAATATTAAACCCGAAGAGAAGTATCGTCCAAAAAAATCAGACATTGCGGCTCACATACCGTATTTTTTAGTGAAAGACGAAAGAATAGTCCAACATCATCCACTTTAGAACGGAGCAACTGATTTGTCTTGCAAAATGTTATATTAATAATTAAACATATATTATACTCTCTGCACTTGTAGGATCCAACAAAGTAAGCAGAATATGCGCTAAGTCCCATGCCATAACATAATTCGAGGATGATCCACTTGGTTCCTTAATTATTAATACATGATGAATTAGGAGCCCGAGATAGTGGGCTAGCTGATCAATCATGCACCAGGGAGAGATAAAATACCGACAAGTTGCAACTGGGGATGCATACATTTACCTAATTAACAGGCTTTTCCAGCAAACTATGAGATTTTATAAATTAATAAGGGCCAGTTCTTTTGTAGCTTATTTTGGTTCAGTAAGCTTATTTCCACAACTCCAAATAAGCTGCAAAAAAAAAAAAATCTGACCTTAAGTTCATGAATCATACTAGCCATAAAACTGAATCAAACAAAAGGGCCATAAAAGACTTAGTTTTATCAGTTGTCATCAATGAAAACGGGAGGCCTGATATTTTGAAAATAAATAAAAAACTCAGAAGGACAAAGAACTGACGATTAAAACCGAAAGCTCGCCTCAGTGATTACCTTCCACTTGTGTATAGGCCACCACAGTCCCACTATTAATTTGACAGGTTAAACGACTCATGTATCATGAGTCATGCATGACACTAGTTACTGAAGTCGACATGCATGTTAAACAAGTAAAAGGTGCATATAGAAAAGAAGAAGAAATGTAGTACAAAATTCTTCATATATATACACAAACAAAACAAGTAAAAAGGTGCATGCACTTGTGCGTAATAAAATCCCACGTACGACACCACCGACGAATACAAGATCTCGGTCGATCCACTTGTGCATATATAATAAACGAATCAAGTTAATCTAACATTGATCTTGGATGTAGTTGCGGTGCAGGTTCCTTGACGACCCTTGGTGCCATGAAAGATGCATGATACACACACACAAACACACACATAGTGGATTAATTAGTAGATGATGATGATCATAGTGCGTTCCAATGATGACCTGGTGTGCGTTCATCCCGACTGATTTGGATACTCATCTTTCAGATTTTTAATTGGTCGATCGAGAGCGAGCGAGCACCACCATGTATATTACTAGCGCACACCGCACACACCAACTATAGCCGGCAACACCCACACAGCCAGCAGCCACACGTACACCACTGACTAATTTCTTCTTCTTCTCCTCCTCCTTCTTTCCGCGATCGGTCGAGCTCCGATCGCCATGGGCAGCGTGGCAACCCCCGCCGTGCAGGAGGACGCCCCGTCGTCGGCGTTCCTGGAGCGGTGCGCGGCGTCGGGGGACGCCGCGTACGGCGAGCTCAGGGAGCTGCTGGCGCGCCTCCAGGACCCGGCCACGAGGCAGGAGGCGAGGGTCTTCCTCGCCGGCCTCCGCCGCCGCTCCTGCTCCTACTCCGGCGGCGAGGAAGGATTCTTCCGGCGGTACGGGTTCTGCGTCCGGGAGCTGCTGCTCCACGACTCACGCTGCGGCCTCCCCATCACCACCCTCTCCTCAGGTACTGTACGCCACTTCTTCCTCAACCAAGCATCAAATCATCCATCCATCCATCTCTCGATCGATCGATCGATCGGCCATTCTCAACTCAGAAATTTCCGCCTTTCATTTGTTTATGTTACTCGTATGCAAAGTCTGTGCTGTTCTTGCTGTCATTGTCTGATGACGATTATAGATTAGGACGTACGTGGTGGTGGATTTTTCTATGCATGTGTTAACGCCCAAGTCCTAACCACAGCTTAGGCAGACAGGGTCAAGCTCAAGTCAGCCTCCAAGTCTTTACAGAAGAAAAAAAAACCGTAGTAGCACTAGCTTCCATATAGTTCCATTGCTGTATTTTCCCATGCTTTACGCCAAAACAAAATAAAAAAGAGAAATACACCATCTTTATCTATGCAAAAACCTACTCCCTCTGTTCCTAAATATTTGTTGTTGGAGAAAACTAGGCTAGTTCTTCCCAACAACAAATATTATGGTACAGAGGAAGTAGAAAAAAGTATACGACCGCATTGCGATAAACAAGTACACCATCTTTATCTGTTTCTGGTGGATTTTCCCGAGAGATTTTAGGTGTCAAGAGATTTTTTTCATTTTAGTGGAGGATGCATTCCAAGGTAAATGAAAAGCAATTGGGCCAGGGATCGACAAAGACGGCCTCGGCCCGTCAGATTTCCGTGGCCCACGAGAAACCCCAGTTGTCCTGCCAAGCTTGAGCTGACTCCTAAAGAAAAGGACAGCAAAAAAGCTTCATTGGATTGTCCACTACAAATAGCATTAGTTATGGTGCTCATGGTATACTATTACAATTCTAAAAAAATTCACCACCAGTTAGTTGTCATAATTGCCACTTACCAATAATGAAAAAAAATGCATAAACTTATTGGAAACAAATCCCTGCTAAATAGTACTCCCTCCTTCTCAAAATAAATGTCTCGGCTTTAATACAACTTTATACTAAAGTTAGTATAAAGTTAGACATTTATTTGGGGGCAGAGGGAGTAATCTATTTTTTTCTTAACAAAAAATCAAGAAGGCATAAAAATGTTTGACCCACACACATTTTCAAAATGATGTATTTTAAAGCACAAGGCGCACTCCTTAATTATTGTCATATACCTAGCGTGCCAATATTTAAAGGACATACACATGAAGTAAATGCATGCTAAAATGTCACTATTATAAAGCATACGTGCGGCTAACACTTTAAATTTCATTGTTGTGGGGGCAAATGTAAAAACATCTGATCTGGACGCGAAATGATTTTATCCAGTTTATGCTAGGCTAGGATAGACTGTCTAGGAATCAAATTAAAGGAGCGTTGTTTCCTCACAAAATAATTTAGAAATTAAAAATAAAAAATGATTTAAACTACGCCCTAATCTCTGATAAAAAGGGAGAGAGAAAGCAAATATCCAGAAAGAAAATAGTGATTATTTTTTCAAATAACTAGATAGTGACCTTGAAATAATGTTTTTGAGTGGATAGATAGTGACTTTGAACTGATATTACAGACTCTTAGAGGTTGTTCGGAATCTCTCCCATTTAAAACTTCGTTCCGCGGAAGGAGTCCAATTTTAGCCACTCCCCAAATTATGATGGCGCTCCCTTCGCTCCGGGAGCCGCTGTCGTGGAGCGGAGAGGATCCGAACACGTCTTTAGTGAAGCTACGTGCATCGTGATCAAGCTGTCTTTTTTTAGGCTTTTTTTGCGGAAAAATTCCTTTAGGGGATTGGGCCAGCGATCGATGCAGACAGGCTCGGCCCATCACATCTTCTAGGACCACAGCCATGAACTATCATCTACAGTAGCTTCCCACATGGGGAAAGTGGTATCATTTGTACTACTACTTAATGATTTTTGCGGCACAAATCTAGAGTGCACACAATTTAGAACACATACACGTTGGCTTAAAGTTCATAACATTGATCTCAAGAAGAAAAGTTCATGATGTCACTGCTACAAAAATGGCTTCTACAAAATGTAAAAAAGCGGTTGATGAAAAAAATGAAATCAATGCAACCACGGTGCGGGACCATGATTTAATTAGATGTATTTCACACGTGGAGAACACTCCTAATTATAATCTGTTTGGTTTGCGATTGCAACACTACGGGAGACCCCAGTTGTCGACAAAGACGGCCTCGGCCCGTCACATTTCCGTGGCCTACGGGAAACCCCAGTTGTCCTGCCAAGCTTGAGCTTACTCCTAAAGAAAAGGACAACAAAAATCTTCATTGGATTGTCCACTACAAAGAGCTTTAGTTATGGTATTAAAGTTCTAAAAAGAATCACCACTAATCAGTTGTCGTACTCACCACATACCAATAATGAAAAATTGCATAAACTTATTAAAAAGAAATCCCTGCTAAATATTAACTAAAACCACGTCACTTATTTTGGACCCGAGGGAGTATTTTTTTCTCGACAAAAAATAAAGTAGTCATAAAAATGTTTGACCCACACATATTTTAAAAGCCATGTATTTTAGAGCATATGATGCACTCCTTAATTATTGTCATATACCTAGCGTGCCAATATTTAGAGGACATACACGTGAAGTAATTAAATGCATGCTAAAATGTCACTATTATAAAAGCATACATGTGAGTAACACTTAACATTTCATTGTTGTGGGGGGAAATATATCAACATCTGATTTGGACGCATTTAGAAATTTAAAATAAACTAAAAATGATTTAGACTACGTCCCGATCTTTGATAAAAAGGAGAGAGAAAACAAATATCCAGAAAGAAAATAGTGACTATTTTTTTTCAAATAACTTTTCTAGGGGTGTTTTTTTTCAAATAACTAGATAGTGACTTTGAACTTCTTTTTTGAGTGAATAGATAGTGACTTTGAACTGATATTACAGACTCTTAGTGAAGCCACGTGCATTGTGATCAAGCTGTCCTTTTTAGGCCTTTTTTTTTGCGGAAAATTTCCTTTAGTGGATTGGGCCAGCGATCGATACAGACAGGTTCGGCCAGTCACATCTTCGTGGCCCACGGCCATGAACTATCATCTACAGTAGCTTCCCACATGGGGAAAAGTGGAGTTCTTAAAAAAAACATGGGGAAAAGTGGCATAATTTGTACAACTGCTTACTGATTTATTTGTCTCAAAAAAAAAACTTAATGATTTTTGCCGCACAAATCTAGAGTGCGCACAGTTTAGAACACATGCACATTCATTTAAAGTTCATAACGTTGATCTCAAAAAGAAAAGTTCATACATCAACGCTTCAATAATTGCTTCTACAAAATGTAAAAAGGCGGTTGACGATTTTTTTTTTTGAAATCAATGCAACCACAGTGCAGGGCCATGATTTAATTAGATGTATTTCACGCGTGGATAACACTCCTGATTATGATCTGTTTGGTTTGCGATTACTGACACTGTGACAATTGTATTGTTGATTTCGATAAGGATGAAAATGAAAAAAGAAGAAGCGAGCTATAAAATTGCCTATATATCCCTCTCGATCAGATTTCCATCTATCTATCTCTCCACCAGTCGATCCTTCTCACCGAATAAGCTAGCAAGCAAGAAGAATTTCCATCTTTTATTTGTCTATATATGTTTGTTTTGTCTTTGCTATTGTAGTCGGTGACAATGAGAATCCATGACCTACCGATGGATTTTTTTTTTCTATCCATGGTACTCACAACTAAACCTTCAAGTCAGTTTTTTCTAAGTACTCTCGGTGTTTACAATATATTATTATAATTATTTTTGACAAGTAAATTTATTTATTTTGTGAGAGGGTGACAAGTAAATTTTTGTCATATGTATTGTGTACAAAGGATAAAGAATTGCATAAACTTATCTAGAAACACTTCCCTTGCTAAATTATATGTATAAAAACTTGTGTAACATCGACATAATTTGGCATCTCTCATTTTCTTCAAAATAAAACATATGGATATTAAAGATTCTAGAATTACCTAAATGAAAACGACAATGAAGCATGTGAGACGCACGGTAGGTGTTCTTTTAGCATATGGGCCGCTCCTTAACTATGGTTGTATAACTAGCATGCACGTGACTTGCGAAGTTGATGTTAGCTATAATGGGGCCATGTGTTGATTATGGTTATAACACATGTTTTTAGCATATGGGCCGCTCCTTAACTATGGTTATATTGAAATCGACACATTGTTGCCCATAATGGGGCCATGTGTTGATTATGTACACTTTACACGTGGAAAACACGGGCTGTTTCATTGTTGTGGGGATGAATATGACAACATATGATCTACAAGACAAATAATATATATTATCCACATAGGTGAGTTGTCAATTGTCATACATATGACTTACTAAGTTAGTGCATGCTAACCTGTCATTTGTATAGCTAGATGGTCTATTCAAGTCAACGCGGTGTTTCATGTAATGGGGCCGTGTGTTGATTAGGTACACTTCACACGTGGAAAAGGCCGCTAATTTTGATTGTTTTGGGGAAGAAATATAGCAACATACGGGTACTCAATAATTTTACCCGCATACATCATTCATCAATAATCATGCATCAACTCTTAATTATCTTTAGCATCAAGATGAACACACACGAGCCAATCATTCATAAATTTCCCAATGGAGAGACAAGTACTCACATAAAAGTTCACTCAAAATTCTCGGGGCAAATTAAATATGCACATCAATTTAGTGGCGCATGCCAAGTCAAAGTTGAAACTATTTCCTGTCCCACCCTCTATTCATTTCGCAGCAATGATGGCAAATACAAGAAAGAAGTCATGAAACTCCCATGCACCACACACGGGCATTGAAAAATGGCACCATACACACACATATTTACAGCATTTCCGCCAAGGAAAAACAAAAGCCATGGAATTCGGTTCGCCCGACGTCTATCTAATTTTTACTTTTCCCCGTTCAAAAGTCACGCACGAATAATACATGATACCGGTCGTATGGACCGTATATTAGAAGATCTGTACAACAATTACCCGCATAATTTGCGGAAGAAATTTGCAAAATGGAAGATAGATAGAGAAAGCTATGCACCACCAACTTGGTGCCTCACCTAACCAACCACAATCAACCATCATGGGATTTCGGTGTCTTCATCACAAAAGCGTAATACGCATCCGGGGAATCGAATTGAAGTACCCGTAGCCTCATAATAACTTTGAAATTACAAAAGTATATACACTGTTTTGGTTTCAAGATGAGGTGGAAAAAAAATCATTTGCAGCCATCACCAAAAAAAAAAGGAAAAAAACTGTCAAGCAAAATGGGAGGAAGGAAAGGATCTTCTCCCAGCAAATAGGAATTGACGGTTGTGCCCCTCGTCGTCCACGGCGGCGACGTCCCCGGGGGGGCCTATATAGCCACCGGCCTCCTCTCCGCCATTGCTGTCCACCTCACCAACCCATCACCTCCTGCTCCTGCTCTTCCCACTCGAACCCACTCGAAGGTACCGAACCGAGCGTCCAGAGCCGTCCGGGAATGGCTGCGGCGGCGGGGGACGTGGAGGCGTTCCTGGCGGCGTGCCAGGCGTCGGGCGACGCGGCGTACGGCGCCGCCAAGGCCGTGCTGGAGCGGCTCGAGGCGCCGGCCACGCGCGCCGAGGCCAGGCGGCTCCTCGGCGCCGTGCGACGGCGCTTCGCCGCCGGCGGCCCGGCCGCGGGGCTCGAGTGCTTCCGCACCTTCCACTTCCGCATCCACGACGTCGTCCTCGACCCCCACCTCCAAGGTCCCTCCTTTTTCCCTCCCTCCCCATCCCCACCCCCATCCCATCCATTGTGAATCTGCCTGCCGCCATTGGCGGGCTCGGCGATCTGCGCGCCGGAATCTCGCGGCCCCGGCCGAAAATCACGGCTCGATCCGCTTGCCGCCGGTGGCTACTCCGGCGATACTAAGCAGCGGTGCCTAACCAAAAAAAAACAAACAAATGTAACACAGCAAGGATCCAGTTTCTGCCAAGAATCCGATGATCCATCCACACATTGGGGAGGGAGGAAAGGATAACATTTCATCACATCACTCAAGCAGCACACACGACATCGATCTTGTTTGTTTGCTTGTTTGTCTGTTGCCGTGCCTATCGGGTTCGGATCCTTGGGGTTGGGGGGAGCCGCGTAGCCCCATGTGGCCACCACTGCCTGATGCTGTTGACTGCTGTGAGCTAGCTAGCGTTTAGGTGGGAGGATTCGGTCGCCATGCTCTTCATCCGGGGAACAGCTTGCCTCGGTCGCCGAGTAATTTGGACACCTCTCCGTTTGGCCCTTTTATCGAATGGGAGATCCTTTTCTCCATTCCGTGTGGCGTGTTCCGGTTCAGGATTTGCTACCAGATGATAGTGATCTTAATGCGATTGTGATGTGCCTCCTTGCATGAGGTTTTGCTTTGTTATTAGTATATTATTTCACGGGATCGGCGGTCTGGGTGCTGGAATCTTGTGGTCCGGTGGAAAGTTACGGCTCGATCCAATTACCGCCATCAGTAATTTTCTTCGTCGTTGTTGTCGGTAATTTGGTTTGGTGATAAAACATTTGCCTAGCTCGGCTGACATACCAGTTATTAAATTGCCATTATTGGCAGCTCGGTGGAGAGTGTTATTGTGTGGCCACCATACGAGCAAACACACCGAAGATCTGACCTTGCGTGCCCAGAAAATGAGCCACCAATTGGAAGGAAAAGGATTGCATTATTAATTAAATAATAAGGGCGCAATTATGGGTTCACTGCATAGTATATAGCACAAAATTATCTCGTTTGTTGGGATGTGTATGAGATCTTTCAGAATCGGCGTATCCTATGATTGTGCTGGAGTGCTGACCATGTGGCCATTGCGTGATGTTGTTTGCTGCTGTAAGCTAGTGTCAAGTGTCCCTGGAAGGATATGCTATACATCTATATTTATGTTTGTGCAATAATTCGGTCCCCATGCTCCTTATCCAGGGAACAGCTTGCCTCGGTTGTTGAGTAATTTAGGCTGTCCGTTTGGCTCTTTTATCAAATGGGAAATGCCTTTCTTCATCTGTGTTACATGTTTCGGTTCAGGATCTGCTGCTGGATCATTTTAAATTAATACTCCCTCCGTTCCTAAATATAAGTCTTTTAAGCGATTTCACTAAAGGACTACATACAGAGCAAAATGAGTGAATCTACACTCTAAAGTATGTCTATATACATCCGTATGTAGTCCTCTAGTGGAATCTCTAAAAATACTTATATTATGGAACGGAGGGAGTATATCTGATCCCGTTCACCTTTTTGAGAGATTCCTCAATCATTAAGTATAATATGTACGTTCACAATTTAGAAACAGGGAGGCATTTTTTAATAACAGGTGAGAAATCAATTTTAGCCAGACCGAAGGCCAAACCAGAAAAGGAACTCCTTTAAAAGGAGAAATATGCTGGGGTCAGGATAGTTGGCTAGTTGCATTCGGAGATATGGCTTCAGTTGGGCCACATTGGTCTATTGTGATGAAGACTTACTAACTTATTGGCTTATGGAGGTTTGATAATGAAAAGGATCAAGGGGTAAACATATGAGATTAGAACAGCATGAGGCATTGGCCAAATCATTCATTTAAGGGAGTATTTTGATGACCTCACTCCTTAGACATTTCTACTGCATGTTAGATATTTCAGAGCGAAAGGTTATCCATTTTTCTATTTATTTTGGCAGAACAAACCTGCCCACCACCTTCTATTATAGTAAGAATAAAAACATGACAGTTGAGCCTGAGATACTTATTGCCATAATAACTAAAATATAACATATACATGACATATCTCTAATTAATAAATATTGTATATAGATTGATGTAGCCTTTGCACTGGAACAACTGTGATTTTACAAGATTCTCACATTACCTGGCCCGACATGATTTCTCTGTCATTGTTTTGTGTATAAATTGTCATCTTTAATTGGCACATTAGTAAAAGCTTTCCCAGTTCACTATGCATTAACTTTGTTCTGATCAAGTATCTATTATTTTGTTCTCATATCTTGACAAATTTACCAACTGCTTGTAGGATTCCAGCAAAGAAAGAAGCTAACAATGATGGAGATACCCAGCATTTTCATTCCAGAAGACTGGTCATTCACTTTCTACGAGGGTCTCAACCGGCATCCAGATTCCATCTTCAGGGATAAGACAGTAGCAGAGCTGGGATGTGGCAATGGTTGGATATCCATTGCACTTGCAGAAAAGTGGTGCCCTTCGAAGGTTGGCACCTCTTGTTCCGTAGATATTTATCTTACCTCGTTTGTTGCAAACATGGGACCTGCAGAAGTTAGACATTTACTCAGGTTACTTTATATGAAACTTTTAGGTGTCTGCCAGTAGTCTGCTGGTGGTCTAATTTTCTTGGTATACCTGATGCCGTCGAGCATATTGCTTTCAAATTTTGGGCAAGGCATTACCACCACATATTGTTTCTACAATGCTGAACAATTGCTCTCCTTTGAAAGGAAGAAAAACAAGAATGACATGCACCTTAGTAGTTTAAGCCACAAATACCAGCGAATCAAATTAGTTTGCAGTCAGCTTGGCATTACCTTACTTGAGCCTTGGTTGTTCTTTTGAAGGTTTATGGTCTGGATATAAACCCAAGAGCTATCAAGATTGCATGGATAAACCTTTACTTGAATGCACTAGACGACGATGGTCTCCCAATCTATGATGCGGAGGGGAAAACATTGCTTGACAGAGTCGAATTCTATGAATCTGATCTTCTTTCTTACTGTAGAGATAACAAGATAGAACTTGATCGCATTGTTGGATGCATACCACAGGTACGGTCAGGTTTTTACCAATTTCCTGTGAATGGGGATTATAGTCGATCAGAACTTGATCAAAATGCCCTTAATATCTGCCTTTCAGATTCTTAACCCCAATCCAGAGGCAATGTCAAAGATTGTAACTGAAAATTCAAGTGAGGAGTTCTTGTATTCCTTGAGCAACTACTGTGCTCTCCAGGTGAGTTGAGATCTATTTAAACTCAAGCCATTCAGTTTACCTGTTACTAAATGGTTACCCATGTCAGAGTCTCCAAATCTTTTTCTTTTCTCAAACAGCAAAGAGAGAAGAAAACTTTTAAGTTCTATCCTGAAATTGACTTTACAATGCTTGTTCATAATCTGCTTACGAAATATGCGTTTGAACATTTCTCTTTTCCTTGTAGGCATGTGGCAGACCTTTATATAAGAAAATGAAGTTTTTGTAGAAATAATGTATGCTTTGTACTTATGACATGGTTCCACCAGTATAATCAATTTAAGTCTAGGTAGTTAGGAACCTAGGATGGAGAGCACCGACAGTGTATAATATATATATGTCGATAGGGGGTTAGCAGTCCAAATCCACCTCTCAAGTTCAACCTATTGCATAACTTTTGGTCTTACAACCTGTATGGACAAATGTGATCAGCACCCCAGTCTTTCCTATAAAAATGTCTGCTGGAATATGGAATTATTAACAGCGGTATTTATTTTTAGCCTGTTTAATTTTTTCCTTTGCTAAAAGAATGATAATCCTTATGCCACGAGGTTACATTGTATTACTCAAGTCAATATTTGTTACTATGGCTGATTGTACGATTCCAGCTTCCGGTTGTTAATTTTGTTATGTTTGTGAACTTTGCTGCATTCAGGGTTTTGTTGAGGACCAATTTGGCCTCGGGTTGATTGCTCGGGCTGTTGAAGAAGGGATATCTGTGATAAAGCCTAGTGGTCTTATGGTATTCAACATGGGAGGCCGGCCAGGACAAGGTGTCTGTGAGCGCCTATTTCTTCGCCGTGGATTTCGCATCAATAAGCTCTGGCAAACAAAAATTATGCAGGTAGCAATTCTTCGAGTGACTAGATGTTAACTAATCCCAGTGTTTTTCCATGCCAGCAACAGCATTATATCCTGGTTAGAGGAATATGCTCTTCATGTTGCACACCAATCTTCAGCTGGGCCTAGAATTTTCATCTACCGGCTTACATTTTTACATTACAGAACCAATTTTTGTTGAGGATCATTACCAACTAGTTGGGTCTTTGCAGGCTGCTGACACAGACATCTCCGCATTAGTTGAAATTGAGAAAAATAGCCGACATCGCTTCGAGTTCTTTATGGATCTTGTTGGGGATCAGCCTGTGTGTGCGCGCACAGCATGGGCATACATGAAATCTGGTGGCCGCATTTCACATGCTTTGTCTGTGTATAGCTGTCAACTTCGCCAGCCCAACCAGGTACCTATACTCTCTGATTAGATCTTTACAACAATAATATAGTAATGTCAGGAATAATAATAATTTGGAGAATTTCAGGTGAAGAAAATATTTGAGTTCCTTAAAGACGGATTCCATGAAGTCAGCAGCTCCCTCGATTTGTCCTTTGATGATGATTCTGTTGCTGATGAAAAAATTCCTTTCCTAGCATACCTAGCTAGTTTCTTGCAAGAGAATAAGTCGAATCCTTGTGAGCCTCCAGCTGGATGTTTAAATTTCCGGAATCTTGTTGCTGGATTTATGAAGAGTTACCACCACATCCCATTAACTCCTGATGTAAGACTTGGTGTCTATTGCCTACAATTATGTTTGCTTATTAGAAATTCATAAGATCAACCTATTTGATGCTTCTCACGTATGCTTCATGTGACACTTCCTTTTCCTCTGGTGCACCAGAATGTTGTTGTGTTCCCATCCCGTGCTGTTGCAATCGAAAATGCTCTTCGGTTGTTCTCACCTGGACTTGCAATTGTTGACGAACACCTAACCAGACACTTGCCCAAGCAATGGTTAACATCTTTAGCAATTGAGGTACTTTGACCGATACTCCCCTCTTTCTTTCTGTGTTTGGAACTGTGGAAAATACATGTGTTCTGTGAAGAAAAAGTTATGCTGACAAGAATTTCGATGTTATTGCCATTCTTCTAAATTTCAGGAAAGTAACCATGCTAAAGATACAGTAACTGTAATCGAAGCACCACGCCAATCAGATTTGCTGATTGAGTTGATCAGGAAACTGAAGCCTCAGGTTGTTGTTACTGGCATGGCTCAGTTTGAGGCTATCACCAGTGCTGCTTTCGTGAACTTATTAAGTGTAACGAAAGATGTTGGTTCCCGATTATTACTAGATATTTCAGAACATCTGGAATTGTCTAGTCTGCCAAGCTCAAATGGTGTATTGAAATATCTTGCTGGGAAGACCCTGCCTTCACATGCGGCTATATTGTGTGGCTTAGTTAAGAATCAGGTGTGTGTCAATCAGCCTGAACTCTAGTTGAACTGTTGTGCATACTATATAGAATATCTTGACTTTTATATGTACTTTAGAAACACTGTTTAAATGTACTCATTTCTTTTTGCTTCATTTTACTTGCAGGTTTATTCTGATCTGGAAGTTGCTTTTGCTATCTCTGAAGATCCAACTGTTTATAAGGCATTGTCACAAACTATTGAGCTATTGGAAGGACATACTTCTGTGATCAGCCAGCACTATTATGGTTGTCTTTTCCATGAGCTGCTGGCATTTCAAATTGGTGACCGGCATCCACAACAAGAGGTAAACATGGCTTGCCTCTTCCAGTTCTCCATCTCACTCAGTTCTGTCCACAAGGTGCCGAATGATCTGTTCAAGTGGACACTCCCCTCAGCACGGGCAAGCTAGTCCATGAATTTGGATTAGTTCCCTCTTAGCTGGGTACTTCGATTACACCACAATGAGCTCCTCAACGTGGTCTGGTTTATGTTTTTCATGTTTTCCCTCTAATGTTTGGTTGCTCTTTTTCAGAGAGAACCTGCAGAAGTGATATCTAAGGAGATGATAGGGTTTTCAAGTTCAGCTATGTCCACCCTAGAAGGAGCTGAGTTTTTCGTTCCTGGTTCCATGGAATCCGGTGTCATACATATGGATCTGGACCGCAGCTTCTTGCCAGTACCTTCTGCAGTAAACGCCTCCATTTTCGAAAGTTTTGTTCGTCAGAACATCACTGATTCTGAAACCGATGTCCGTTCTAGCATTCAGCAGCTGGTGAAAGATAGCTATGGTTTCTCAGCAGGCGGTGCTTCTGAAATTATATACGGGAACACCTGTCTCGCGCTCTTCAACAAGCTTGTTCTTTGCTGCATGCAAGAACAGGGCACCTTGCTTTTCCCCTTGGGAACCAACGGGCATTACGTCAACGCAGCAAAGTTTGTGAATGCAACCACCTTGACTATTCCAACGAAGGCAGATTCAGGCTTCAAGATCGAACCAAGTGCTCTAGCCGACACACTAGAGAAGGTGTCTCAGCCGTGGGTCTATATTTCTGGCCCCACAATCAACCCTACTGGCTTCCTGTACAGTGACGACGATATAGCAGAGCTGCTTTCTGTCTGTGCGACATACGGAGCCAGGGTGGTGATAGATACCTCCTCCTCTGGTCTGGAGTTCCAAGCCACCGGCTGCAGCCAGTGGAATTTGGAAAGATGTCTTTCTAATGTCAAGTCTTCAAAGCCCTCGTTCTCCGTTGTCCTGCTCGGAGAGCTGTCCTTTGAGCTGACCACGGCTGGGCTTGATTTCGGGTTTCTGATTATGAGCGACTCGTCCTTGGTTGACACATTTTACAGTTTCCCAAGCTTGAGTCGGCCACACAGCACGTTGAAGTACACTTTCAGGAAGCTGTTGGGTCTTAAGAACCAGAAGGATCAGCATTTCTCTGATCTCATCCTTGAGCAGAAGGAGACGTTGAAGAATCGTGCCGACCAGTTGATCAAGGTATGCCTTTTGGGATATCCTGTGTTTAGGCTCTCTGTTTTCTTTCCCTGATCAGCTCTCCGATCCCCTTACATCCTTAGGCTAATTTCAGTACTTCAAGTTTGCCACGCATTTCTGACATATTCTTTCCTCTTGTTTTATTTTCCTGTGATGTGATGAACAGACGCTTGAGAGCTGCGGCTGGGACGCTGTGGGCTGCCATGGCGGCATCTCGATGCTTGCAAAACCGACCGCCTACATTGGCAAATCGCTCAAGGTGGACGGCTTTGAGGGCAAGCTGGACAGCCACAACATGAGGGAAGCCCTCCTGAGGTCCACCGGGCTGTGCATTAGCAGCAGCGGGTGGACAGGGGTGCCGGACTACTGCCGCTTCAGCTTTGCTCTGGAGAGCGGCGACTTCGACCGGGCCATGGAGTGCATCGCCCGGTTCAGGGAGCTGGTCCTTGGTGGCGGTGCTAAGGTGAATGGTAGCAACTAGGGGTTGTTGGGTGGGTCAAGTGGGTGAAGAAACTGTAAAACCTGAAGGGGAACCAACTCTTATCTTTCTTTGCCTGTTTGAACAACTTTGTTTCGAATCAAAAAAGGAATAAAAGCGTTGAATCTCTTGGTGTAAATGTATCTGGCAATTAGCTTCTTGTGTTCTGAAGAATGTACTGCATGTCTCCTTTCTCTCAAAAGTTTGCACCTGGATGAACAGTAACCCGAAAAATCACTGTTAATGTTTTTAAAAGTATCTGGAATTTTTTGTAGATCTTTGTGTAACTGTCTCAACCATGCTTGCTTGACAGTTTTCACGCGAAACGAAACAGCGGTTTTTCGTCGGTGAAGAAACAAATTTGCCAATTTTCATGCGAAACGGAACAATGGTTTTTCGTCGGTAAAAAAGAAAATTTGGTTGTGACATTTTTTTTTTGAAACTAGTACAAATGCCATGCGTTGCACTGGACAAGAAAAAAATATATAATCTGTTTGTTGTGTCATTATGCGGCATTAATTGAAATAAATGTGTATAATAATATATCAATCACATTATGGCCAATAGCTTTTATTTAGACAATGAAATAATCTCATGTTTCATACACACTTCAATATATAGAATTATATATGCTGCAACATAATGCATACAAGTCCATATAACATAGCAACAAATATTATCATGTGACTTTGAGTTTTCTTGAATGACACAAATATTTCCCATCCAGCAACTACAATGGCAGCATATCAAACAATTTGCGAATACGATGTATATTCATACGAGTAAGCTAAACCAATTCTGTATAAGCTGAAAGGAGAATAATAATTTTGCCTTGCAAGCAACTGGAATACAGTGATGGCTCATTCAGATGGCTTATCAACATATAGTGCTAGGTCCATCTATACAAGTCTAATTTTGCCTTGCAAGCAACTGGGAGACGGTGATGGCTCACTCTGGATGTCCGAATTCGAGGTCCTCCAACTTCATATGGAGATTGATGTAGCAACAGGGTCTTGCAAACGTAAGCATGCTCCACAGACCGTGAACGAAGAACTGTATCAGGGCGACGCATATTCCGCACATGAGGATATCGATGAGGATGTCGAAGCATCTGAGCATGCGCCTGCTACACTCGTCGGGCTCCGCCACCGCGACGTCGTTATTGAGCAGCAGCTGCTCGGGTTCAGGTGGGTTCTACCGCCACGGCAACGCACCACCGCGTGAAGCCTCCCGGCCTCCTCTTTCCCTTGCTGCGTCCCCGGCCTGGCCGTGCTCCGGCCCGGCCATCCCCGTCCCGCTCACCTCAGTCAGCCGGCAGAGCTTAGGCTGGTGCGGCGTGCGGCGTGCAGGAGCAAGAGAGGCAGCCGCCGGCGTTCTCCGGCGTCGCGGGGCAGAAAAAGCTAGGAAGGTGGGGCGTAAGAGGGCAGGTCCGTCGCCGATGTGCAGGCTCCCCGCTTGAGAAGGCAGTCGTCGACGTGCAGTCTCCGCGCCGCCGTCGATTGACCGCCGCCGATTGGATCCGGCGAGCGCGCCGTCTGCTGCCGCCATGCCTCCTCGCCTCGGAACATGTAGGGTCTTTTTCATACAAGTGAAACATTTTTTCACTTAAATAGGGTCTGCGTGATTAATTACCATTAAACAGAAGGACTTTTTTTGTAAAATAGCCACGACGATGGACGACAGAAGCAGTCGGTGCTTTATTATTATTATAGCAAATATGCCCGTGCGTTGTAACGGGAAAAAACTATTAGATTATGTAGGTGTGGTAGATATAAAAAAGTATGATTTCATAAACAAAAAATATGATGCTCATCGCGACTTGATTTCTTAAGGCATCACAACATAATATTTTGTAGGTGAGCAAACTGCATTTACGGATCCTGCCTGAGCTATACTGATGAATGATGTGCCTCGTCTTAACTTAGCGTAGCGGTGCTTACCATAACCAGTATTCTTGTATGAGGATAAACATAATTGTGTACAAAACTAACTCATAAAAAGTTGTGTCAATTTGGTTGGGGCTCAGCGTTGTACAAAACACGAAAACCTTTTTTTACCTAACGCGAGGGACTACATAAAATCATAAAACGACCTCCAGAGATCTCGTAATAAAACCTTTATGTGAGCGACAGTTTGTTTTGTTCATTATTTACGGATGTGTTTTAATTTTTGCGAACATTTTCTAAAAATTGATAGAGATGTTTTTCAAATTCCTGAATATGCTTTGAATACCGGATCATTTTCAAAAATCTTGAACATTTCTTATTTCATGAAACTTTATTTGAATTTGTGATTTTTTTATAATGTGTGAGCAATTTCTGAACTAATGAACTTTCTATGATTTTCCGAATATTTTTCTGAATTCACAAATGGTTTATCATTTTCCTATTTTTTGTAAAACTCCCAACTTTTTGATATGCAAGGGTGTAAATAAAATCATGAAATGATCTTTACAGATCTCCTAATAAAACCTTTACGTAAGCGACAATTCATTTTGTTCATTATTTATGGATGTGTATTAATTTTTGTGAAGATTTTCTAAAAGATGATGGACAAGCTATTCAAATCCATGAATATGTTTTGATTACTGGATAATTTTATAAAAAATCATGATCATTTAGTATTTCATTACAATTTATTTGAAATCGTGATTTATTTTATAATACGTGAGCAATTTTCGAACTCATGAATATTTTATGACTTTCTGAATATTTTTTCGAATACACAAACAGTTTTAGATTTTTTCTATATTTTTTATACTCATAACTTTTTGATATTTTGTTCTTTTGAAATCTGGAATTAATTTATTGCAGTTTTCGAACTCATGAATATTTTATGACTTTCTGAATATTTTTTCGAATACACAAACAGTTTTTGCTTTTTCCTACAGTTTTTATACTCATAACTTTTTAATATTTTGTTCTTTTGAAATATGGAATTAATTAAAAAAATAAAAATCCAAACATAAAATTAAAAAATACAAAACAGGGATGCCCCGACCTGCACATGGGCCGGCCCATGCTTTAGAGAGGTAAAGAAAAAGGAGAGAAAAACAGGTGAGCTTTAGAGAGGTAATGAAAAATGAGAGAACCAGGGATCGAACCCTGGTCTTAACCGATAGCCATCACCCTACTCGTTGGATGTTGCTCTGCTAACGTATCGGTCCCTATAACAACAAATAACGACGCCGACTTCAGAAATCCGAAAAACAAACCGTTTTTTTGACTTACGAGTGGCATTGGTGGGTAATTTTAGCCAACTTCGGAGGCAATTTAAATGATGGACGACAAAAAACACTATTTGCTTTATTATATATATATATATAGGTAGAGATAAGATGATGACAAACTTTACTCCAACTTGCAGATTATTATTCTGTTATTTGGTCACCAATTTCTTTTAAAGAGAACTGGTGATGCATGGGGAGGGCTATTTTGGCTCTCAGGTGCAAATGCTTCCTAATGAACCGTGAATTTTAAATAAATAGTAAATGAAATTTTAATCCAATTTTTTTGTGTAAATGTTCTTGTTAGTGTAACTAATGTGCTTGACAATTTTCATGTGAAAGGGATGACGGTACTTAGTCGTGAAAAAAAACAGCGTAGGATACAACCCTTTGCAAGCTAGCAGCATGCAAGTTGCTCCAACTCCATGCCAGAGAGCATAGGTTCAACTGGCAGCAAGGGGTCCAGTTAGATACACTCTGGGATCCCAATCTGAACCCAGTATTTCTTTTACCAGAACTGCTTGCATCCCACACGCACACACTACAGATGGAGAACTGCAAATCTGAATCCAGTATTGTTTGTTTAGTCACAAATCGATCTGAAACTAAATTAAGGTTTCATTGTGCTCTGCAGGGGCGTTTTGATCTGAGAGTGTTTCGTGAGTTGCTTAGGATGCACATCATTGATTTCACAACCTGTACTGACTGAACAAAACAATTTAGTCAAACTGTCAGTCTGGTCGATCTCCACATGTATATTGTTAGTCTATTTTTGAAAAAGAAGTCCATTCCGAGTCCCCCGACAGGCTAAATATGTAGTACCAGTGGTAAATAATTGTAAGGTTTAATTAGGTTTGCATGAATACATCAAACTCGTTGAGTCTGGACTGCTCATGGAAATGATCTCAGATGCACTGTTCAGCTCTTTTCCTGATAGCATATGCTGCTATCATATAAACAGAAATATCTTCATTCTGTCTAAGTTACTGCATGAAAGACAAAGAGGACAAAATGCAATGAAGAAGAAAAAAAGGTAATTCAAGAAACACATGTATCTTGTCGACTCCAGTGACTGCCATGAGAAAATAAATACTCCTGGTAACAGGCCAAACTTCTAGCCTTGATCATGCAGAATTCTGGATATACTAGGTCCATATTGAGGCACAAATCAAACATGGGAGCTTGTTCCTAGGCGCTTCTCTGCTAATGTAGTTTATGGGAAATGAAATTTTAGACACTAATATCACGCAGATGGGTCGCTTGCATCTCACATTAGGTGAGATCAATAATAGGTGAGACAACTTTTTATACTGCTCGCGCTCCAGTTGACACCGGTTCTAAGCTTGATTCTAGTCGCTCCCCTGTTTCTGACCCAACCTTTTATTGCAGCCTTTTGGATGGACAATAAGTATCACAAATTCACATTGCAAAACATAAGCATACAAGTAATATGCAAAAACATCAGAACATGCTATGAAGATCAATCATGTGGAACTGCCCTTCAAGTGGCACTCCGTGTAGCCCATTCATGGCTGTACGAATGGGCTGGACATCACGCTTGATAGTTTGCGTTTGCGTCCTTTCAGCTCCACTTGTTTAGCGATAGTCTCGGTGTCAAATTGTTGTTTGACTGGATTACTAGGAGGGGCATTCTCCCTCGGGCGTCCATGTTTACGCTTTGGGGCACAGGATGTGTTAGGTTTGGGTGTAACAACAAGGCTAATGATCGTGACGTCGTCATCTGAACCTTTTCGTTCCTCTGGTATGTTGGTTTCGTACTCGTACTTCTGTAGAGGAAAATAGTGGTGCATTACATGCAATCATGAAGGGTAGGAGCTACATGACATGAAATGCTAGTTGTGAAGCACTTACCGTTATAGGATTCTTGTATGAGTATTCCCGAAGCTTGTTTGAATCTGAACGCAGCAGGCTTGAACATATTTTCCAGCTGAAAACATGTATTTGTGCCTGAATTAGATAGCGACGCATAGGTTAGGATAGTGGTGAAGCATAGGTAGTGCATGATTATAAATGTAATTTACTGTTTGGCAGACCTGTGTGAAATCCTCGGTAATTTGATCCCCATCCCATGTCAACATGTATTTCAGTGTGTACGCCCCGCATGAATAACTGTGGTGTAAATTTAAAGTTAAGTATTGTTGTGTAGGCGAGGAATCATATAGCTGGCTACGTATGTAGTCTCCAAAATAGGTTTATTCTTGATGAATCTCGATCGTGATGTTACGCATATTCATAGTGTGAGTATCAAAAGATGTAAAGTTGATAATAATAGTCCCACATACTTATGGCACTGCCGCCTTGGTCATATCGACGTTAAGCGCATGAAGAAGCTCCATACTAATGGACTATTAGAGTCTCTTGACTTTGAATCATTTGACACATGCGAACCGTGCCTCATGGGCAAGATGACTAAGACTCCATTCTCAGGAATAATGGAGAGAGCAACCGACTTATTGGAAATAATATATACTGATGTGTGTGGTCCAATGAACGTTGAAGCTCACGGTGGCTATCGTTATGTTCTCACTCTCACCGATGATTTGAGTAGGTATGGGTATATCTACTTAATGAAGCACAAATCTGAGACGTTTGAAAAGTTCAAGGAATTTCAGAGTGAGGTTGAGAATCAACGTGACAGAAAAATTAAATGTCTGTGATCTGATCGTGGAGGAGAATATTTGAGTCACGAGTTTGGCACACACCTAAGGAAGTGTGGAATCGTTTCACAACTGACGCTGCCTGGCACACCGCAACGCAACGGAGTGTCTGAATGTTGTAATCGCACTTTATTAGATATGGTACGATCTATGATGTCTCTTACCGACCTATCGCTATCATTTTGGGGATACGCATTAGAAACTGCAGCATTCACTTTAAATAGGGCATCGTCTAAATCCGTTGAGACGACACCGTATGAACTATGGTTTGACAAGAAACCTAAGTTGCCGTTTCTTAAAGTTTGGGGCTGCGATGCTTATGTGAAGAGACTTCAACCAGAAAAGCTCGAACCCAAAGCGGAGAAATGCGTATTCATAGGATACCCTAAGGAAACTATTGGGTATACCTTCTATCTTAGATCCGAAGGTAAGACCTTTGTTGCCAAGAACGGATCATTTCTAGAGAAAGAGTTTCTCTCGAAAGAAGTAAGTGGGAGGAAGGTAGAACTTGATGAGTTAATTACACCCCCTCTCGAACAGGATAGTAGCGCAGCGCGGGAAGTTGTTCCTGTGGCGCCTACACCAACTGAAGAGTAAGTTAATGATGATGATCATGAAACTTCGGATCAAGTTACTACTGAACCGCGAAGGTCCACAAGGGCACGCTCCGCACCAGAGTGGTATGGCAACCCTGTGATGGAAATCATGTTGTTAGAGAACGGTGAACCTTCGAACTATGAAGAAGCAATGGCGGGCCCGGATTCCAACAAATGACTTGAGGCTATGAAATCTGAGATAGGATCCATGTATGAGAACAAAGTATGGACTTTGTGGACTTGCCCGATGACCGGCGAGCCATAGAAAATAAATGGATCTTCAAGAAGAAGACTGATGCAAACGGTAATGTAACCGTTTACAAAGCTCGACTTGTCGCAAAGGGTTTTCGACAAATTCAAGGAGTTGACTACGAAGAGACTTTCTCTCCCGTAGCGAAGCTGAAATCAGTCCGAATCATGTTAGCAATTGCCGCCTTTTATGATTATGAATTTTGGCAAATGGACGTCAAAACAGCGTTCCTTAACGGGAACCTTAAGGAAGAGTTGTATATGATGCAACCAGAAGGTTTTGTCGACCCTAAGGGTGCTAACAAAGTGTGCAAGCTCCAGCGCTCCATCTATGGGCTGGTGCAAGCATCTCGGAGTTGGAACATTCGCTTTAATGAGGTGATTAAAGCGTTTGGGTTCATACAGGTTTACGGGGAAGCCTGTCTGTACAAGAAAGTGAGTGGGAGCTCTGTAGCTTTCCTCATACTGTATGTGGATGACATATTATTGATGGGGAATAATATAGAGATGTTGGAGAGCATAAAGGCCTATTTGAACAATAGGTTTTCAATGAAGGACCTTTGAGAAGCTGCATACATATTAGGCATCAAGATCTATAGAGATAGATCAAGACGTCTCATAGGTCTTTCGCAAAGTACATACCTTGACAAGATATTGAAGAAGTTCAATATGGAAAACTCAAAGAAAGGGTTCTTGCCAGTTTTGCATGGTATGAGATTGAGTAAGACTCAGTCGCCGACCACGGCAGCAGATAGAGAGAAGATGAGTTCTGTCCCCTACGCTTCAGCCATGGGCTCTCTAATGTATGCCATGCTGTGTACCAGACCTGATATAAATCTTGCCATAAGTTTGGTAGGGAGGTACCAAAGTGATCCCGGTATGGAACACTGGACAACGGTCAAGAATATCCTTAAGTACCTGAAAAGGACTAAGGAAATGTTTCTCGTTTATGGAGGTGACGAAGAGCTCGTCGTAAAGGGTTACGTCGATGCTAGCTTCGACACAGATCCGGATGACTCTAAGTCACAGAACGGATACGTATATGTGTTGAATGGTGGGGCAGTGAGCTGGTGCAGCAGCAAGCAAGAAGTCGTGGCAGCATCTACATGTGAAGCGGAGTACATAGCTGCTTCAGAAGCAGCTCATGAAGGAATTTGGATGAAGGAGCTCATCACCGACCTTGGAGTGGTTCCAAGCGCGTCGGGTCCAATGACACTCTTCTGTGATAACACTGGGCCATTGCCATAGCCAAGGAGCCCAGGTTTCACCGGAAGACAAAGCACATCAAACGCCGCTACAACTCCATCCAGGACCATGTCCAGAGTGGAGTGATAGATATTTGTAAAGTACACACGGATCTGAATATTGCAGACCCGTTGACTAAACCTCTTCCACGAGCAAAACATGATCAACACCATAATGCTATGGGTGTTCGATACATTACAATGTAACTAGATTATTGACTCTAGTGCAAGTGGGAGACTGTTGGAAATATGCCCTAGAGGCAATAATAAAATGGTTATTATCATATTTCCTTGTTCATGATAATCGTCTATTGTTCATGCTATAATTGTATTAACAGGAAACAGTAATACATGTGTGAATAAATAGATCACAATGTGTCCCTAGCAAGCCTCTAGTTGGCTAGCTCGTTAGTCAATAGATGATCATGGTTTCCTGATCATGGGCATTAGATGTCATTGATAACGGGATCACATCATTGGGAGAATGATGTGATGGACAAGACCCAATCCTAAGCATAGCACTAGATCGTATTGTTCGTATGCTAAAGCTTTTCTAATGTCAAGTATCTTTTCCTTTGACCGTGAGATTGTGCAACTCCCGGATACCGTAGGAGTGCTTTGGGTGTATCAAACGTCATAACGTAACTGGGTGACTATAAAGGTGCACTACGGGTACCTCCGAAAGTGTCTGTTGGGTTGGTACGAATCGAGATCGGGATTTGTCACTCCGTGTGACGGAGAGGTATCTCTGGGCCCACTCGGTAGAACATCATCATGAGCTCAATGTGACTAAGGAGTTAGTCACACGATGACGTGCTACGGAACGAGTAAAGAGACTTACCGGTAACGAGATTGAACAAGGTATAGGTATACCGACGATCGAATCTCGGGCAAGTTCTATACCGACAGACAAAGGGAATCGTATACGGGATTGATTGAATCCTTGACATCGTGGTTCATCCGATGAGATAATCGTGGAGCAAGTGGGAGCCACCATGGGTATCCATACCCCGCTGATGGTTATTGGCGGGAGAGGCGTCTCGGTCATGTCTGCCTGTCTCCCGAACCCGTAGGGTCTACACACTTAAGGTTCGGTGACGCTAGGGTTATAGGGAATTGTTATACAAGGTTACCGAAAGTTGTTCGGAGTCCCGGATGAGATCCCAGACGTCACGAGGAGCTCCGGAATGGTCCTTAGGTAAAGATTGATATATAGGACGGATGGTTTCGGATACTGGAAGTGTTTCGGGCATCACCGGTAACGTACCGGGACCATCGAAGGGGGGCAACGACCCCAGGAGATAAGGTGGGCCAAGTGGGGAAGGGAACCAGCCCCTAGGTGGGATGGTGCGCCTCCCCACTCAGCCCAATAAGTGGGGGAGAGAAAGGGGGGGGCAAACCCTAAGCCAGGTGGGCCTAAGGTCCACCAGGTGGTGCGCCACCCCCTCCCCACCATAGCCCCCGCCCCCCCCCCTTTCCCATCTGGTGGCCGCCGGCCCTAGGGAGGGAACCCTAGGGGTGGCGCAGCCCCTCCCGCTCCTCCTATAAATAGAGAGGGGTTTTGGCCCTTGGGAGACAGACTTTTGCCTCTCCCTCGGCGCAGCCCTGTCCTACTTCCTCATCCTCTCTGCCGGTGCTTGCCGAAGCCCTGCCGGGAGACCTCGTCTCTCCATCGACACCATGCCGTCGTGCTGCTGGAGTTCTTCCCCAACCTCTCCCTCCTCCTTGCTGGATCAAGGTGCGGGAGACGTCACCGGGCTGCACGTGTGTTGAACGTGGAGGTGCCGTAGTTCGGCACTAGATCGGAATCACACCGCGATCCGAATCGCTGCGAGTACGACTCCATCAACCGCGTTCTAGTAACACTTCCGCTTAGCGATCTTCAAAGGTATGAAGATGCTCTTACCCCTCTCTCGTTGCTGGTCTCTCCATAGGAAGATCTGAATATGCGTAGGAAAATTTTGATTTATGCTACGTTACCAACAGTCCTGTCATATGTAGAAAGTTCAAAGTTGTCAGCAACCTTGTTATATTTTTAGATGGATCAAGTGTTTTTCAAATTTTAATCAGGAGCAACCTTGCCATTTCCTTGCAAAAATTATATGTGTAGAAGTTATATGCAAAAACGTTGTGAGATTTCTAAATGACATGTCTTTCAGATGTTTGTAAATTTCGATGGGGACTGACAAGTATTATGTCCATGTTAAAAATTGTTCTTCCTTTTCGGAGTTTCTTATATGAAAAAAAAAACGCGATCATAAACAACACGAGCATAACTATGGTATTTTTTCTTATGAACTTTGTAAATTTTTGGAAAATCAGCATTGTTTTTTATAAGTATTTGTTGATTTTGTTCCCGCATGGAGGAGCTTTCGCCCCTGGTTTCATTTCATTGAAACGAAACCGTTAAAACAGCAGGCAGCCCACAAGAATGCATGCATCAATCCAGACAACAAAGATATAGGTCACTCACGCAAGCCCCAACGAAATAAGCAGACTCCCAAACAAATCACAGATAAATGGTATCATGAAACATGACCTAACAAGCCACGACCAGATAAAGGCAACGACAATGATCAAACATATCAGCATCGCACTCGAATCCTGCTGCAAGCCATAGCACCATAGGAGCTCATCCCCTGCTCAGATGGAAGGAGTCCACAGCCACCTTAGCGAGCAGAGACGCCACGATTCGAAGTACCCAGTGCCCTTCATCTTTCTGCAAATTAGACCAATATGACAACCAATTAGCAGTTTGATAGACAATCACACTAGGATTATGCTGCGTAAACACGTTTAGAGCTAGCTGCATTTCCGGCTTTCCATAGAATCTAACAGATTCATTACTTTTCAGGAAAAAACTATATATCCAGTTACTAAAATCTTCTAACCAGTCCACCCGGCGCATGAATTTAGCAACTACAGATTTACTTATTTTGAACAACATTCTCTCTCGCTAGCTACCTCTAACCATATTCGCAACAGAAAAAAATGGCTTCCTCTAGCCTGCTAATCTGGCACATAAATGAACAACACGTGAAATGTCACTGCATGCCTTTTGCCTAGCTAACTGTTTATTTACTGGGTGCTCCTGCCTGGGAGCGTGTTGTGTTAGAAAATAATTTGGTAGCTTTTTCGAGCTGAGCTGCTAGCTGACGAGGCTCTGGCCATCCGGGCAGCCGTCGACGCCCGTCACCGCCTCAACGACATCGACAGCCGCCCGATCGCCCGTGACTCGCCGGCTATTAGCTCAGCTCAGAAAAGCTAGCAAACTATTTCCTAGGAGGAGGACGTCGGACGCGGCAGACATGCGACGAGGGGAGGACGCCATCTCGCTTGCTCTCTGCTGCTGCTGCTATCTGGTGGATGTGTTGTGTAGCAAAGAGAAGGTGGTGTGGATACAAGAGGAGGCTGGGGTTTATGAATTCCACGGGGCCGAGAGAGAGAGAGGAGGTACGTGGTGGTGGGTGAGGGATATGAATTCCACGTTGCCATGGTGGTGTCTAATAATTCACTCGATTCGTGCATGCTGATGCCCACATGTGCTGCTCAGGCTACGGCCGATCGAGGGTGAATGGCTGATGATGCTTTTGCCCTGCGACGCTGAGCACGGCATTCATTGCTTTTGATGCTTTTGCCTGCGACGCTGGGCGCTGGAATTCATTGCTTTTGATGCTTTTGCCTGTGACGCTGGGCGCTCGATTCATTGCTTTCTGCCAACCCTACTTATTTTACCCGCCTAGTCACTTCATGCCATGAGAGGCAAGAGCTAAGTTGACCGACTCCTCGACAAGCGGATGGACAAGGACACGATCGTGATCGATACTGGGGCCGGATCAAATGTGGTCACGAGAGCAACTCCAACGGTTCGATCCAAACGAAGGGTGATTTTGTTCGTTTTTTGTCTGTTTGGGTCGTTTAGGCGGACACGAACATCCGCTTCCGTGTATGGGTTGGCGAATGCGTCCAACGTTGACCGACCCATTTTGACGGCACGGGAAAAAGAAAAGATTTATCGTAAACTAACCATGCCCTGTTTGGATACTCTAACCGAGGTAGAGGTTAGAGTTAGACCTGAACTAACTCTAACCAAAAAGGTGTTTGGATGGTAGGGTTAGATTGTCAATAAATGCATTTTTTCCAATTATTTGACTCCTTTATCCAGGATTTTGTGTGGTGAAGATAGAGGGAAAAAGCAACCTTTTCAATTAACAGAATGGATATTTATTTTCTCCAACCTCTACCTCGATGGTTGCATTTCTACTGCACAATCGTATAGAATCTTCTTAGACTCGTCGCCACTGCGATCTTCTTAGATCCCGACCGTGGTTCTCCAACGGGGATGGGGTAGTCTCTGCTCACACCTGATCCAAGTATTAACGGAGTTCCATATCACGAGTTTCACCTAAATACCTGTTACTTGTTTGAGCTCGTGTTATGTGATTTATGGAAAGCATATTTAATATTTTTTTAGTCTATCAGAGTTCTCAATGGATGGCATGTTCAGAACATGATGCTCTTTCTTGATAAAAAGCACCCAACTGTTGCCTATTCAAACCCACTATAGACGCTGGCATCTAGGATGCTTATACCCTATTTTTGGCATTTGCCAGCTTCTAGCAGCTGGAACTAGAACATGGATTGTAAAATTAAATCATGTTTTTATTTCTCCCAGGTGATTTTCAGATCCTTTTTAACTCGAGTCAAAATATGAAAAGGCTGCTTAATTAATACACCATCTATTCCTAAATGTAAGACACGACTTTAGGAACATAAGTAGTAGGATGATAGGCAAGGTCCCCGACAACTCAATTTTACCTTTCCGAGTCTTAAACCCATCAAGAAAGGAAATTTTCACTCAAAATTAGATAAATGTGATAGAGGAGTTGAAACTTGTTGGCTTTCGCCCAAGGATCAAAGTCACACACAGCTGAGAAACAACACAGCAAATTATGTGCCACATCTTTCTACTCTTTTTTCTCATGTTCAAGGATTATTACAAGTCATTGATTTTTTAAATAGTGCCCATAGTATCCCGATCAATAATACGTGCACGGGCTCAATTACTCAACTTTATGAAAACAAATCGTCTTGGACTCTAATTCAACTGGCAATGGAAACACTGCCTTGACTCTGAAAGTAGTTACCCAAACACATGCACAACATACTCGACTTGCAATACCTGGCAACATACTACTATAACTAGGATATGATGACTCCATGCCTGGCGCCTACACGCTAGCTAACAGGCATATATGTTAACAAGAGGTGGACATGGCAAGACTCCTAAAATAGTGTAACAATGCTTCCTAATTGGCAGAACAAGGCCGTGGCATACATGACAGTGTGTTACTCAAATCAAATGTTGTTCCTCCTGAAGCACGCGCTTCTTCCTTCCCACTGCCACTTGCGGTGCTTGCATCTTACAGCTTATAGTATAGTTATAGTAGGGCGGTATGCGAGACGTCCACACAACAGCCTCAAATTCTCCACGGGGTAGTGTAGCACCACATTCCAGGAGAATGTCACGCATCCTGATCCTAGGGACTTGTGCACTTGAATCTGACTGATGATACTTGGTAATCAGGAAATATCCACGGCTCTTCTCCATTCTCCAGTAGTATATCGGCTCATCTTCCCGCAGTCGAAGGTTTGGGTGCTGGTCAAACATCAGGAGATGTGTCTGTACAGATGCTCTCACACAGTGAAGAACCGTGCACCAGAATCGAGCATTGAAGTTATCTCGCAGTATCCCAGCAAGGATATGCGCACTTGTGAAACATTGCCTTTGTTCCAAAGCGATCTCCATGGCCATGGTTGCCAGTTTTGGCTCCTCATCAGAGCTTGTGCTCCCAAACACAAGCGACTTGAAAAAATACCAATAGGCTTCTTGGGACAGATAGTCCAATCGAAGCGCCTCCGTTGTTCCCAGTCTCACAATGCTATCAGATCGACTGGTGATAATGATTTTACTGCCACCGCATGGTGTCATGCGGGCTATGGAAGATTTCAGCCTTCTCCATGTGCTGCGGTTAATGTCATTAGCTATTTCGACAATAACCAGCAATCTGTTTTGAGAAGAAGAAGAATTCTGATATTTGACCAGACCATTAATATTAATATTCTTCTCTTTCAGGTCGATCACTCCTTCATCCCCAAGACAGAATTCTGGAAAGAAGAGGACCATCGAGAAGCGATCACGCACACACTCATCCTTGCAGACATTCTCAACAAGAGTGGTCTTCCCGGCTCTTATTGGACCAACCATGGGAAGCACAGCCAAATCTGGAGAAGCACTGGAACGCAGCAGGAAATTAAGGACCCGATGCCGTTCCATTTGGCGACCAAACATGCAATTGTCCAAGAGCAAATATGCGCCGTAAGGTTGGCGGACCATCCGAGGATACAACTTGAACAAGAAAATAAATTCCTTCATACCAGCCATGGTGTCTTCAAGGTTGTCAATTGCCCGCTCAAGCTCTTCTTGTATGTTGTTGTTTGTACCAAACAACTGTGCTTCTCTGTTGCAGATACCAATGCCGGTGGCGCGGCCAGTGAAACGGAGCCGTTTGGATGGACTGAACTTAGACAGTGCACCCTCCTTGTTCTCCTCCTCCTCCTTGCCGCCAATGGCACGAAATCTCAAGGCGTCAAGAATGTAGTGGCCCCTGTACATTCCTTGCCTCAGCAGCATCAGCTGACGGAGCATCCCCTGGTTGGCGATGCGCCGCCCCTCTGCCTCCTCGACGACGGTGTCGATTCTCAACACAACTCTCTCTAGCCTCTGGAGGATCTTGTCGATGCCAGGCTGCTCCTGGAAGCATTTGCTAATCACGAAGGACGCCGACCTGCTGACGAGGTCGCCTACGATTGCGGAGAAGAGGATATCCATTGATATTGATGGTGATCCTCCTACAGCCATGGAAGAGGGGTAGATAAAGAGCAAGATTGGCACTAGCCAGTATGGTTGGGACCCAGGACCGCATAGTGTGAGCCTCTTTGACTGACTCTTGATTCTTGACTATCACTTGAGGACCAGTATTAATGCTGAATGGATCGACACGCTACGATGCACTTGAGGTGAGTCTTCCACTGACTTGACCCTTTGAATGTGTGTCTGCGAAGGCCCAAAGTCAAGAAACTCCAGTGGAATAGTGGTCTAGCTTCCAGTTCGTTCGTTATTGGTTATTATAGGCCCTACGATCCCTATTTTCCTAGTGTCTGCGTTTTGAATTTGACTAATAATGCGCGAGAAATATTGGTGTAGTTTTCAACAATAATTTGGTGGCCCACATGCATATTTATATATGTGATATGTGAGCATCTACAGCCAGACATCCAAACCCATCTCAAACGTCCGGGCGAACGGACCAATCACTGTCCGATAAAAAAACAATCAACACAGGCTCCTTAAACATGCCTCAAACTCCTGGGTTCACCGGCACCCATCATATACAGTCCAACGATGGGTTCCACACAAAATCTCCCGAAAACCCAACGGTCCGACGTACTCTTCTTCAATGGGGTTGTGAACTCCGTATGGCACCACTTCGTCTCACGGCCCGAGGCCAAATACGACTATTTAAGTCGACCAACGTCCTTCAATACTAACCAAATCAACTTCCTAGTTCTCCGCACCGTCAGCCCGAGCCCATCCAACACCTTTCTCCCGATCCGCCGTTCGTCCCCCGCCGTCCGGCTTTGCCATGACCCTGTAAAAGAAAACTACGTACGATGTGCTCACGGGAATGCCTCTTCCATATCGAGGAGCAAATCCGGACAAGGCGCAACGCCCGCATCGGTGTCGGCCTGCATCTGGACTTGGAGGAGCATCCAGAGGAGGAGGAGCTGCCTGCAGCTCCGGGCTACAACATGGACGAGGCAAAACCGGAGTTCGTGGTCGCCCAATCGGCGAAGATGACGGAGCAGCAGGCCATCCTGAAGTCCATCCAGGATGAGGACTATGTGAAGGTCGACCGACAGTTCATCTGGCATGAGTAAATGCCCTTACCAACCGGGACTAATGTCTATTTCTGCACAATCGTTCCAAGCTCCCACCATCCTCAAATTCATCCATTGGAATGTAGTCGAAGGAGCTCCAGCGTAGGTTTATGTTGTCTCTTTGGGGCGGTTAGGTTAGAGTTTTTGTCGTGGGCTCAGCGATGCCAACTATGGCTTCAGGACACTCGTCCTTTTCTGGCTGCCATCGACAAGGTCAAGCCAGCTTCGATAGCTAGGGGAGCGGCATTAGTGATGTGTCGACAACGGCAATAATGATCAGTCGACGATATTAGAATCTCGATGTTATTTTCATTATGTTTGAGATCCTTTCTACTTTAGGTGATTTCTATGTTAGATCTGATCTTTTTCATAAGAAGAGACTTGGATGCCGTGTATTTTGGCGTTTTCCTCTTTTTTCCTTTTGATTTTCTCTTTTGTTCTTTTTTTGGTTTTCTGCCTTTTCTATATCATTTCTTTTTTGTTTTTCCCTTTTTTCAGTTTTTGCAAATTCATGAATTTTACCTTTCCTTTGTTTTTTCTGGTTTCCTCCTTTTCTTTGCCTTTTCGTTTTCCTGCCCTTTTTAAAAAAGAAATCATGAGCATAATAAAACCTATGAGTATTTTTCAAAATCTCAAAAAAAAATTCAATTCATCTATGTTTTCTCAAATCACAATTTATTTTTCAAATCAAATTTATATCTCCCCTAATAATAAAGCACGGAATGCTTCTGTCGTCCGTCGCGGCGTTTTTACAAAAAAGTCCCTGTCGTTTCACGTAATTAACCCGCAGTCCTTTTGTAAGTCGGGCCGAACCGTTTTTTTACTTTTTATGAAAAACCCCCTGTATTTAATCCGAACTAACCCACGGTCCCTACATCATCGGTGATTGAGCAGACGAGGCTGGGCCGCTGGGGACAGAGGGCAGGAGGAGCACACGAGGTCGGCGGCGGCCCGTCTAATCCGGCGACAGGAGGAGCACACGAGGTCGGCAGCGGCCCGTCTAATCCGGCGACAGGAGGAGCACACGAGGCCGTCGATGGTCGCGAGACCACCACAGCAGGCCGCCGCCCCGCGCCGTCCCGATGCGACGTGCGTGCAGATCGGGGTTTGCGCGAGACGCAGATTGACAGATTCCCTTTTCGCCTTCCCCAGAAGCCGACAAGGCAGCGTCGCCGGCCGACGACGGCATCCACGAGGAGCTGCCGGCCTCCGCCCAGAACGGGAGGCCCGGATCCGAGCCGACGGCCGCGCCTGAGGTGGAGGTGCAGCTCTTCCGCCGCGGCCGGGGGCCGACGACCACGCCGTCGCCACCGCCGCGGCGGCCAGGCTTGCCATGGTAGAGGAAGCCCCGGGCGCCGGCCCGACCGTGGTGCCCATCTCCTTGTCGCCGCTCCTACCGCCGTCGCAGATGGTGGTGGTGGCGCTCGACGCCACCCGCGACCACCATGAGGTGGAGGTCAGGATGTCGCTCAGGGCGCTCGTCGCGCGGGACGACATACTTCGCGGCGGCGACTCCCTCCTCGTGCTCGGCGTTCTCCACTCCGTCACCAATCCGAGTGAGGGCCGAGCTCCCCCTTTAGGTCTCTATTTCCCGTCGGGTCACGGTCCCTTAGCCATCCTGCTCGACCTAACCCGCTCTTCTTGTTTAAATTGCTCTTCTCCACTCTACATTCCTCATTCATGTGCTGAACTGAACTTCCCAAAAATGCTTATGCATAGGTAATAGACTGGTTGATATGGAATGTCTCACATTGAATTTGATTCTTAATTTCTGTTATCCGTGTGCTAATTAGATTATCATTATAGTGGTCAGGTAGTAAAATTTATATGCTGTCCTCCTCTTGTCAGAGTGTGTGTTAGGGTGTATTCATGCATGTCTGACGGATGCTTCCATATATGTGCTAACTGGCTTTCAGTCCTGTTGCTCACTTTTTCACTAATCATTTGGTAATTATATGTTCATAAATGTCCCTTTGAAGGAGCATCATAGCATTTAGAATCACCAACATTGTAGAGAATGGTGTCACTATTAAGCTTCATTGTATAATAATGACAAGGAAAATCAGCTATAAAACAGCAAAATGTAACACATTATGTGTAACAAATTACTAAAGTCAATGTTGCATAAATACATGATTTTTTGCATGGGTGCAATTGGATTGTCTATTTTTTTTTGTATAAGATAGACTGTATATTCTTGTTTTAACCGTATAATCCAAGTCAAGAAATTCCAGTAATGCAGTGCTCTGTCCATTCTTTTCCAATCTGTCATTGAATTGCAGTGATTGGTGCTATCTCATCCTCCTGATTACTGCTGTTGTTTGGCAACGTGGAGTCACTTTTCACTTTGTATAGTTTTGGCTCCTACTTCAATTTAATATATTCATTTACTGGAAAACTTATATCTGCTGTATTGGTCTTTCCCCCAGAAACTGCAGCATCAATGTAACTGAATTTCTGTAATGTAATTATGTGAATTGCAGGTGTGGTTCATACATGCTTGCTTGATGACAAGGAGGGAAAATTGGATTACCAAGGCTAAAGGTAAATTTACAATTCCTGTGAGAGCAACCCAATTCATACATGGAACAAATCAATACCTGGATCAAATGTCCCAGGTTCCCCTTTATTATATTATAAATTACTCAAACTAAGGGTAACTTCAAATTGCTTAAAACATCAAAGTAAACGAGTAGTTTCTAGAGAGTGTATACATAAAAATAGAACTTAACACATACGGATTCTAGACACATCAATGCTTAATAGGAATATGCAAAACACAAATAACGGCTAAAGTTCAATGGACTGCATTAGCTTCCACAACTAAAAAACCTCTACCATTGTTGAATATCATTCGAAACACATGTTACTAGAGATGTGGAGAATGGATAATTACAGGCTTCTTGTTACTAGAGAGGGTGGACACAGAAAGTTCTTAGTTGTAATCTACTTGAGACTGAAAGCCATTAGAGTTGTTGTTGTTGGCAGATGTAATGGCATGTTGTAACATAACATATACAAATGATGATGGCAGTACTTAATCTGGTTTTGTGCAATGCTGGAGCTATTTATCTAAGCTTTGATTTTTTATTTTATGCGCTTATTGTTCGCACTCTTTTAATAACAACATAATTAATTCTGCATGGTCATCATAATATGGAAAGTTTCATATATATATGAAATTAGGAATAAAAATGTTCTGTCTCCAGAGAAAATTAGAGAAATAAGAGATTCATATTGTTCTCTCGCTTTACTAGAATGCATGTTAGTTTTAAACAGTTGCAGCTTTCATCTTACAACGCCAAATATCCTATGTGCAAATGGCCTTGAAAATATATTCTTACAAAAGACAAAATATATACGCTTGCTTTACTCTACAAATAGCCTTGAAATTATATTCTACGAAAGACAAAAATACTTTGTGCATGAATTAAATATCCAAGTTAAAAATATCTTAGCAGAAAGGGAAAATATATAAGGTACTTTACGAAATGAATCGAGAACCTTGATTATAGTTATCCGTTTTCCGTCACGTTGTTGGAATATTCTGAATTTTCCAGATTTTAGACTTTCCCTTTATTAATTATATGTTATTTCTATATTTTCCCCTGTTATATGATTATTAGTTTATTTCAAAAAATATATGTATTCGGACAAGTTTGAAATTTTAGCAAAATATTTATTTATGATTTTCCCTATTTTTTGAAGTTTATAAATTTAATATTTCGTGCGGTGCAACACACGGGCAATTATACTAAAAATATTTATTTATAATTATCCATATTTTTTGAAGTACATAAATTTACTATCTAATATTTCGCCCGATGCAAGCGCGGGCATTTGTACTAATAATAATGAAGCGACCAAGAGATGCATTGCATATGGACGTCCGTCCATGCTGATAGCGTGAAACAACGCAACGACCATATTACATCACCACCTCAGAGATTAAAGAGCCATGACTGAATTACAGGGCCGGCGGCCGGCCGGCGAACTAATTAAGCTACCGATCGAAACCCCGACCGATTCCTCGCCTAAGCTACGCACCTCCGGATGCATGGAGATGAACCATTATTATTTATTCTGAACGGAACTGACGAGCGGGCGGGCATGGATGGGAGGACTGGTCTGCTTGAACAGGTCTAGCAGGTCCGCTTGCAGTAGCACTTTCGCTCGAGGCGGTGGGAGTTGCACTCGCCGTCGGGGAAGTTCTCGGTGCGGCACACGCCGGCGCAGTTGCTGTTGCTGAGGCAGGTGCCCTTGAACTTGTGGCTCTGCGACAGGCACGTCCGGGCCTCCGCCGCCTTCATCGTCCCCATCTCTGCAATGCAACCACAGTAGGTAATTAAGTGCCGGTGAGGCGGTCACCATGGGTAGATGTACGGGCGTACCTGTGGCGACGAGCACGAGGAGCAGCAGGAGGAGGAGGGCGGGCGCGGCGGACATGCGACGAGGGGACGCCATCTCTCTGCTATCTGCTTGTTTGCTCACTCTCGGCTGCTGCTGCTGCTGCTGCTGCTACGTGACGGTGGTGTGGGTTCAAGAGGAGGCACGGGTTTATATAGGCGAGAGAGAGTGAGGGAGAGAGAGGAGGTACGTGGTGGTGGGTGGGGGATATGAATTCCACGTTGCCATGGCAGGCAATAATTCACTCGATTCGTGCATGCTGATGCCGACATGTGGTGCTCAGGCTACGGCCGATGGAGCGTGAGTGGAGCTCGTCGGCAGAGCAGTGAATGGCTTTTGAGATTTCGCCTGCGACGTCGCTGAGCACAGGATTCATTGCTTTCTGCCAATCTTGTGATGCATTGGGACCCTGCTGACTGAGCAGTGATCGGCAAGACGGCAGCAGGGTGTCCAATAATTCACTCGGTTCGTGCATGCTGATGCCGACATGTGCTGCTCTGGCTACGGCCGATCCAGCGTGAGTGGAGCTCTTCGGCACAGCAGTGAATTGTCCTCACGACATCGAACTATCGACACCACGTTCGCTGGTAGAAACTAGGGTTCTACCGGTCCTCTATCTTAGTTTATAAGGATAGGAGGGAGGTTGGAGGAGACGAAGGCGCCGCGGCCGGCGTGACGGCGCCGTCTCGGCGTGGGAGGAGACGGTGGCTAGGGTTAGGGTTCCGGCTTCTTTTGAAACCGGACAATAGAATTGTCTTATTGCTTAATTTCAAAAGGTGTCTTACAACTTGTTTATATAAGGTTTAAGGTAATAGAAATAAGAAAATTCGGGCTAAGCCCCTAACTTAACTACGATAACTTGGGCTAAGCCCTTAACTAAACGGGTTCATTGGACCTCCTCCGGCTATAAGTGACGCCGGTCATAACATCTCTCCCCGCGTGCGCAAACAGCTCGTCCTCCAGCTGGAAGTCTGAAAAAATGTTGGCGGAACTCGTTGTTAGCGTATCAAACACTTGTACATGTACCATGTAATATTGTTGTACGTAGTCCTAGTCTCCAGGCTCTGTTGTATGTAGTCCTATTCCTCAGGATCCCAACCACCTCTCCATGATGGCCTGCGTGCCTATCTCCACGGGAGAGACCATGCGAGGGGTTGGCCCTATATATATATATATATATATATATTCTCTCACGGTTTTGCAAATATGCAACAAGCTAGACATATTGCATATTGCTATCCAATGGAACCTAGAGAGATCACTATAGCTATCCAATGAAACCTAGAGAGATCACTAGCTATATGCAATTTTCATAACTATGACATATCATATTGCTATCCAATGGAACCTAGAGAGATCACTAGCTATATGCAATTTTCATAACCTTGGATCAACGAACGCCGCATAAAATTGTTTCACTACAACTAAAGAGAAATTGATCTTTATAGGATTCCAAAATGAAACATATTGCTATCGATCCTATGCAAATTTCATATCCTATGAATTGATCAAGAAACACTCAATTAACTATCCAATGGAACACATATAGAAACTGCATATTGCTATCCAATGAAACCTAAAGAAATCATATATACGCAATTTTCATAACCATGGATCAAAGAAAGCCTCAAAACGTACCTCACCCATTGGAAGATCAAGACATGGTGTTTGAAACATAGTTGGATGACGACAACACCTCGTTGATCGCCCGTGTACTCCAGATCAAGCCTCAAGAACTTCTCATGATCCACCGCGGCGTCAAGCCATCGTTCCTTCAGCTGTCTAAGAAAATGTGGCACCTCCCTGCTCTCGTTCGTGTAAACGACATCGAGCTTGGTCTTGCAATGTGCGAGCACCTCTCCGAAGTGAGTTGGCATGGTGGAAGAAGAGAGGAGAAGAACAGAGAAATGGCGACATACTCTGCTTCGGTTGTGCTTTTGCGAAGCGGGAGGCAAACTGTTTGGGCCTTTAGTCCCGGGTTGAGCCACCAACCGGGACTAAAGGGTGATTCGAACGGTTGCCACCACCACTTCGTCCCGGTTTGTTCTACTAACCGGGACTAAAGGGGGATACGAATGGTCCACCTGGTCCCGGTTTGATCCACCAACCGGGACTAAAGGGGAATACGAACAGTCCCTGCCTATTGGTCCCGGTTCGTGTCTGGAACCGGGACCAAAGGGTTGACACGAACCGGGACCAATGGCCCATGATGCCCGGCTGGCGTCCTGGCCCCACGGACCGGGACCAATGACACCATAGGTCCCGGTTCGTGGGTGAACCGGGACTAATGGGATTGCAGGCCGTGTACCAAAGCTCTCTTTTCTACAAGTGTGGCCAAAAGCAAATCAGCCCTCCGCTACTCAGCGATCGCACTGGATGTGATGGGTTGTTGGCGTGGGCGCCGAAACTCCTAATTGTCATAGAAGTCGCCGCATAGGAGGACCTGCCTGGACGTCGCGAAAAATTAGTGTGTATCAATTAAAAATGTTTCAGCCATGTAGAAATATTGAAGTGTTCTTTTAATTATTTTTGTGCATGACTTAAATAAAATGTTCATGTAGTTGATACTCATTTTCAAACTATACTGTACTTATGTTTAAAATAAATGTCATACTACGTGCTATAATCTTTAAGTTGTACATTTACAGTCGAACATAGCAAATGCAGTCCCTAAACATCCGCGGATAGTTATCAGTTACCCTGTCAATGTCCTCACCTCATATCTATGCCCCTCCCCAGACCCCCGAGTCCAAATCTGTTCTATCCATGCAAAGTAATTAAGAAATTACGTTGATCATCAGATGAAACATAGTATTAGATTCATACATGTATACCAACACATTTCATGGGCAAAAAGACTTAGTTCATCGCCGGCAAATTGAACACCGCAGGTGTTGCTTTTCTGAATCGATTGTAGGCTAGATGCGGGACCAACGGGAGGAAGCTGCCTCCAACACCATCGCCTCTCTCTCACCCGCTGCCTCTCGCGGCGAGCGGCGTGTGCCTCAGATAAGGGGGTCTGCATACGTGGTTCCATAGGTGTGGGCACGAGATCCCATCAATGACCATGTGTTGTCGTCAAACTTCACCTCATGGAGAGGGTGTCCCAATCAGTGGGGTCATCCTTGCAGTGGGGTTCACCGCCAAATGCACTACCAGTGCTCGACATTGCGAGAGGAGGGGTGCCGATGGGGACATGAGGCGACGAAGAGCAGAGTGAAGAGTGAGATAGTGAAGACTAGGGTTTCGTTTGAATGCTTTTTCATGTTTTTTTCACAAGTCAAATGCTTTTTCATGTGGGGACGAGACTGATGTTAGATGCCAGCGTGGGCTAACTCGTTGTGGCGAACGCATCCGGGCCGCCTCACATCTGCCCCAAATATGGGCTGGATATGTGGAGTGCAAGTCATCCCGGACGGATAGAGGCAGTATGAGGCATTCGGTTGGGCGAAAAAAAAACTATCTGGTTATGGACCAGGCCGACCGTCTGGTCAAAATAGGGAGTCTGACTGAATATGCTTAAAAAAATGACAATATGTGCATAACGGTTATAGTTAGCCACACCGGGATGTTGATCCTACCCTAAGCTAATTAAGAAAGTTTACAATAACATTGGACCCATTGCAAAGTATTTTTGTATTATATTTATTTGTTGTTTAGTTATTCCTATAAACTTCATCAAACATCAAGATGTTTGACTCCAATGATATACTATATTTCTTTAGGAAAACATTCCAAGCTGTAATGATCATCTGAAATAATAAGGAGAATACACATGTGATCATGAGGTTGGCCTAGCGAAACATGGTAGCCTTGATCCAGCCAATGAGAAAACTCGGCCACATTGTGAGCTTCAAAGTTAGAAGTGTGTTCTTCAAAAGTATAGCTGGCAGTTGGTGAACACTCCTGAGTTATTATCTTGTTTATGATTGAACAATACGTTACTTCGGTTCCCCGAATAACATTTTGAACAATTTGCTTAGTTTCCAACATAATGATCTCATGGGAGGATATACTATATATACCGGTGAATAGATGATGTTGGAAGCATTGAAACACCTCATGGGCGGACCATGCCACTAATGGCAATGACCGCGTTGCTAGGTCATATGCATGCATGTACTGTACTCAGAGCCACTTGATGTTTTCCTTTTATGCTTCGTCCATTTATTTTTACTCTGCATATAAGATTTCTTTGGAGGTCGAACTTCGTGAAATTTGACCAAAATTATATTTGAAATAGTAACGCCTACAATACTGAAGTTATAGAACATGAAAAAAGTTAATTTCATGTGCATCAAATGATATTTATTTTGTATGGCGAATGTCAATTTTTTTTTATAGAGTTGGTGAAATTTTACAAAGTTTGGCTTCAAACAAACATTACATGCAGGGTAAAAGGAAACAGGTGGAGAGTATAAGTATGAAACCCATGAGCAGGCGTGTATGAGGCAATGCAAGTGGATGAAGGAGTATGGAGCAGAGATATAAAAATGAGGCAATGCATCCACACCTTACCTCCAGATGCATCGATCTGCATCTGCATGCACTGGCCAAACTTGACATTAAGCTTGCTCGTGCTGGCCCGCAAAGATCGGATCGGGCAGATGCTAAATCCAAGTGTCCGACATGTGAACATGTGAGCATGTCCTCATCCTCCATCGATGGGGGTCACTGGTGAGGACACTCCTCCATTGGAGTAGTTGCACTGTCAATACCACACCAGTGCAGTGTTGTTAAGTTGTTCATCATAGCTAGCTAACAATTAATGGTGGTCATGGGTATGGGTTCAAATAAGCGTATCGTTGCATGGTATGTAGGCCTTCTCATCGCCGGCCTCCTCCTGGCGTCGGCATCGGCGGTGGGCCAGCAGTACTGCGAGGCCATCTGTGGCAACAATAAGATGTATGATGCCTGCATGCGTTGATGTAACATAGGTAGATACCGTATCATGTTAAATGCTATGATACTTTGTGTCATGCATGTTAATAAATAAAATCATCTATGATACCAGTTTATGATACTATGCATTATAAAGATAGTATCATACAATAATACTTCATACATGATACTATTATGTGATACTTCTCATTATGAATAGCCTTATGATCATGATGCCTGCATGCATAAGTGTCAAGGACACCTCCTCAACAAGAAGCACCGACAAGAGGCCGCCGCCGTCCAGGTCTAGCTTGGGGCGCCCAAGGAGACACAAGGAGGAGAAGCAAGCCGCCGACGTCCTGACACATGCGATGGCGGAGGAGGCTCGGGGTGTGAGGGTGACGCGTGAAATGCATGGAGATTTCCAGGCAAATACGACGACTGCATGCTGGTTTGGTGTGATAGTACTAGCATCAACATCAAATTCGACAAGCATAGCACCGATGCCGGGACCGATGGCGTGTCCTCTTTTGCAAAAATAGCCATTGTCGTGGTCAGCTTAGCTTGTTTCCATTGTATGTTTACTTAGCTCGTCTCAACCATTAATTGTTTCCTCTTTTTGTAATAAGTACTACTAGCTATGAATAAAAGTTGTGGATTTGAGAAATCTATATATGTACCGTGCGGTTATATCTCCTTGATAAATCAATTCAATTTAGTTATTACAACCTTTATTTATTTTTCTGAACATAAATAAGAGTAAACAAATGAGAAGGGGAGATGAACTTTATTTATTCTTCAATAGAAAATGGCAAAGCATGGCGTGGAATGGCGAAACCCAAAGCCTGTCCTACACGTACGAATGAGGCAGGCATGCCGGCTACGCTTATTTAAAGCCAAAGTGTGGATAAAAGAAATAGCATGAAATATGAATCACGATGAAATTAGGCGGTTCGCGGGACCTTGTATTCGACGAGGTAGGGCATGGAGGTAAGCCCAGCCTCCACGAACACCCCCACCTTCTCCCACACCTCCTTCTCCCTGGCCCATTTTTCGATCACGCCGCGAATGTCCTCCTTGACATCGTACCCCACGGTGCTGATGAGCTCCTCCGTCGTCGGGCCAAGGTCGGCTGTGGCGATGTGGAAGCCACCACCACCACCATCAATACTATTGTCGGTGCTGTTCTCGACCCGCACTATGCTTGGGCCGCCGAACAGGTTGTGCTTGCAAGAAAGGGCTTCCTGGTACGCGCCGGACAGGAGCACGGCCACGTAGTAGCCGTCGCTCTCAGGGTCCAGCGTGTGCAGCGGCAGCGTGTCGGCATTGCCGATGAACTTGTCAACCTTTCCGTCGCTGTCACATGTGATGTCGATGAGCGTGCCCATTTGAGTCGGCTTCTCGTTGAGCCGGCTCGCGGGCATCATCGGAAAGAGGTGCTTGATGCCCCAGAAGTCGGGAACGAGCGAGAAGATGGAGAGGTTCATGTGGTAGTTGTAGATGGTGTTGGCGTCCCCGGCGATCCGCTTGGAGAGCTTCTTGGCCAGCTTGTACATCTCGATCCCGTGCTTCTGGATGTCGGTGGCGTGCTTCTGGAGGTCCGTGGCCACGAGTGCTCTCGGCGAGGGCACATTGGAGGAAAGATGCTGGATCTTGCCGTGCAGCTGCTCAGGGGTATCGTCGTCCTTGGGCTCAGGGATCGCCGAGAGGGCCTCGAGGATGATCATCGAGTGATGCGACACCATGGCGCGGCCGCTCTCGGTGCACAAAACAGGGTGGGGAACGCCACCATTGTACTCGCACGTGAGCCGCACCGCCTGCACAATGCTGGACGCATACTCCTCCAACCCATATGCCACCGACATGTCGGAGCTACCTGACCGGGTGCCGTCGTAGTCGACGCCGAGCCCTCCGCCGCAGTCCAGCGTGGTCATCTGCGCACCATACTGGTTCACCAGAGTGCAGTAGATGCCGGAGGCCTCCCTGGCTGCATTGGACACGATGTCCGTTGTCGGGATCATGGATCCGATGTGGAAGTGTAGCAGCTTGAGCCAGTGTAGCTTGTTGAGACCCTGGAGCTTCTTGGCCACCTCGTAGATCTTCTCCGCGAGCAGGCCGAACTTGCCGTGCTTGCCGGCCGTCGACCCGAAGTGGCCTGGAATCTTGGTGAGAAGCTTGGCACGCACGCCCAGCACCGGCTCCACCCCGAGCTTGTTGCTCTGGTCGATGACGATGTCCAGCTCCTCCTCCATCTCCAACACGATGATGACATTGAGGCCCATGGCACGCGCCGAGAGCGCCAGCGCCACATACTCCGCGTCCTTGTAGCCATTGCACACCAAGAAGGCTCCGGGCTTGGCTTTGGTAAGGTAGCTCATTGCGATGAGCAATTCCGGCTTGGAGCCCGCCTCTAGCCCGTAGCTATGACGGTGGCCGAAGGTAACAAAGTCGTTGATGATGGCCTTGTTCTGATTCACCTTCACTGGGTACACGCCCTGATATGGCGCCGTGTACCCGGTGTGCTTGATGGCGTTCTCGAATGCAACGTGGAGCGAGTCGACGCGGTGCTTGAGCACGCCGGGGAAGCGGAGGATCATCGGAAACTGGACGCCCTCTTCCTTTGCAGCTTCAACAACGGACACCACGTCTATCTCTTGCCCTGGCTTTGTCTCGTGGCCGTTGGTCTTGACACATAGGTGGCCATCCGTGTTCACGATGAAGTAAGGTTCACCCCAGCCGAGCATGTTGTACAATTCACCATAGTTCTTGGTGGCCATCGTCAAAGCACCTGCTCAAATAAACAATACAATGGAACTTTTATATATTTTGGTTGAGAATTCTCTTGTATGTTCTTCACTTGCAAAATAAGTGTCCTTCTGTTCTTATTACAAAAATTTGAGCAAATTCACATAGGGTTATTTCAGAATTAGTATTTAGATCCTACACCAAATCTTCCAGGATCAGTGGATCATGGACCACTCGATCATTTCCAAAATACAAGCAAGTTTAAATGCAACAACCACTCCCTCCGTTCTATAATCAATATAAAGTGTTATTATAACCAATATACTCATATATTGGTTGTAGTAACATCTTATATTATGGAATGGAGGAAGTATATTATTACCACAACTAACATAAGATCAATATTTCGGCCAAAAATAGAAACCATAAGATCAATATAAAGAAAGGGAAAGAAAGAATTTGTAATCTTATTTCTGCAAAAGAGAAATAGATCGAGAGGTAATCATAGAATAGAACCTTACCAGCGAAGATTGGAGGAGACTTGTATATATTTGGTTGTGGGAATGTGTTGTGTGGACAAGTTGTAAGCTGATCTTTCCTCTCTTATATAGAGGTCTGCAAAGAACGAAATGACACATTAGCCCTCCATATTTTAACAGTAGTACTAGTAAGCATGCCCTTGGCACCCTCATGTTTCCAATGGACAAAGAACAAAGCACTTAGTTGTACTTTATTGGTCGTCATCGATCGCTTGGACCAGCGGGCAGGTAAACCAAATCTGTACAGATAAACCGCCGATATGATCCTAAAAAAAGAAACCACCGATATCACAAGGAAGAAAGACAAAATATGGGCCCAAATAATTGGGACAATTGAATTAAGAAGTATTCCCTCCATCCGGAAATACTTGTCGAAGAGATGGATGTATCTAGATATATTTTAGTTCTAGATACATCCATTTCTAGTATTCGGATGAAGGAAGTGTGTACTTCTCTCGCAATCCCATAATATAAGACTTGCAAAAACATCATATATTGTGGGAATGATGGAGTAGTTTACAAAACAAACACGTGTTCAACACGGTATTTTTTCCAGTGCTTTCCTTTCATAATCTGAATGTTAAATTGCATGTGTTATCTTAGCTATGATTAGTTCATATTTCCACTAGCAGTGCATGTACCCACATACAACGGTAAGGTAACTTGCAATTTGAAAAATAAATAAATTTGCAGAAAAAAAGAGTAGAAAAAGAAAAGAATAGTAAGTAATATTTGACGAGTGTTTTATTTTCAACACTTGGCAAAGAGGATACAACAATAAAAACGAAAAAGAAAGAAGTTTCCGGAGTGTTGCCTCGCAGGCACTCGACAAACATGCACATGTCGTCACCCCACGTTAACCACGGCTAACAGGGACACGTGTTGCCTAGTGCCAAGTGTCATTTTTACACCAAGCATGTTTCTATCTACCAATAAAAATCAAGATTTTCATGTGGTTTATGCATGGTATTTCAAGATATATTGGAAAAGCCGTTGTCGACAAGTTGGGGCCTTCCTTTTTTATCTTGTATTTGTACTGGATATTTGAGACCTTATAAGTAAAATGATAGTGTGCATCACTATAACGCAGAGGCCTAACCCTTCTTTCCACCCAAAAAAAGTGTTGTCACCTAAAAATAAACACCTAAGAAGAGCAACATTACAACCAAAATCATTGGATTGTGTGATTAAGAAGTGTGAATAAGATAATTTAGATTAGAAAAAACAAGTCATGCCGAGTGCGGAGTTTTCCCCGTGCTTTCCTGTCATCATCATAATTTTAAAACCAATGTTTTGTCCCATATCGGGAAGGATCGATGAGAGCCACCAATTCTTCTTCAATCAATCATCCCGGTCCAACCACGTCTTTGAAGTCCGGAGCACCAACCAATATATCAAGCCTTCAATGGCATGTGAATGTCGTGGTTGGTTTGTTAGCTTAGGGGGACCAGGAAGAAAATGAATGCTGACGCCTGATGCATTCCAACATGTTCATCATGAAGTCGGTGGTGTCAACAAATCAAGGCACGTCAAACACGACGATACCTCACAACTAAACCTGGTCATACCCCGTGCCGGGCCGGGCCTAAAAAAGCCCAAACTGAAAATCCCAAAACCAAGCCCGACCCGGCCCAGCCAAAAAAATTCAAATATTCAGGCCCGAGCCTAACCCGAATGGACTAAAAACATAAATTTCAGGTCGGGCCGGGCCGGGCCTTCGTCTAAATGGTTATTTTTCAAGCCCAAGCCCGCCCTGAAGTGACTATCGGGCCTAGTTTTCAATCCCGAGACCGGCCCGAACATAAAACCCGTCCTAGACCGGCCCGGGTTTTTCGGGCCTGGTCATCGGGTGGGACAGCAAAGTTCAGAGAAGTGGAACCAACAAAAAGACCCCCCCCCCCTTGCCCCCTCGACTTAGGCGGCGACGCGTGATCCCACCGCGTGCGGCCTCCCCTTCCTCCCTCCTGCTGTCGGCTGATGCTACCAGGGGAAAGCATCGTGCGGTGGCTGGTGGCGGGGCTCTCCTCTCCCCGTCTTGGTAGGTGTGGGCGTGGGACTGCCATCCTGGATGGTGGCATCGAGCATGCACGGGATGTGAAGGCGTGGTGGCCCCTTCTCCAGGAGGCTGTGTGCGGCGGTACAACGACATTGAGGAGGGTGCTCGGCCACGCGGCGATTGTGCCCCGTTGTGACGGCTCGGGTCCGACTTTGGTCCTCCGGCGACTGTGGGTGGCTCCCTCCCTTCCCCGTCGAGGGCGCGTGGCAGTGCTCTTCGGCCAGCTGCGGTTCCGGCAGCGGCGCAACTCCGAGTAGTGACGAGGCGGTGACATGGTCACTTGACTGCGGGCTAGCATTGCCGCTGTCGGCGGCACTCTCCTGGCCCAGATCTGGGCCCTTTTGGGCCCCATCTGGGTCTGGGTAGGCCTTTCTCGGATTTGCCTGCAATGGCTTCGACGGACGGAGGGGCGGCTCCTACGAGGGGTTGCGGAGACGGCAGCGCGTCCTCTGCAGCGCGACGACTGGAGCTTCACGAGCCCGTTTCAGGCTCGGCAGGGCCTTGCGTCCTAGTGTGCTCCTCTTGCTGCGTCCGGTCGGCGACTGTCTATGGCGGTGGGGTTTTTCCCTCTCGCGTGGCTGCTGACTCTGTCGTAACTCGTTCCATGTTGTTGCCTCTCGGACCCGTCGGTCCCTCTTTGTTTACCATCGTGAGACGATGGTGGTGATTCCAAGACCGTGGTGGTGCATGTTGGTGGGCAGCAAGTTTGGTGGAGCGCGACGGAACAACGGGAGTCATGGGTGTTTGGCGGACGGGAAAAATCTATGCCGGCTTGGCCGGCACCGACGGGGTGGGCGTCACCGTTCCTTCCTGAAGGGCGTCGAATATTCCCCTTCCCCATGCCCATTCGCGTACGGGGGAAACCCTAGGATCAGTCTGGGCAGCATCGTTGTCATCATCACATTCCTTCATAAAGGTGTTGCTTGGTATGCGGCGGTCTGAAGTGCTAGGAGCGTGATGGAAATTCTCTGGAGGGCGCAGCGGGTGTGGGTCGTCATCGTTTTCGTTGATCGACTCTGTTGTCATTAGTTTCTTTTTCGTTTTTCTTAATTTTTTGTGGGCATGCTTGTGTTGTTTGCCCCAACATTGGATTCATAGTTGTATCAGATGTTGGCTATATCTATATAGCAAGGCAGAAGACCATTTCAAGAAGTTCAGAATGGTAAACAGATGGAAGGTAGGTAGGCTCCCCTGGATCGACAAAAGGGGACGATGGTCGGCCGGAGTCGAACAAGACGATCCTCCGCCATGTCCATGGATAATTTCAAGTTAAATTATCCCAGCCATACTCCCTCCGTCCATGAATAAGTAAACATTTGGCTTAAAAATTTATCCATAATAAAATGTACATCTATCTTCTCAATGCATTATAAAGTAGAGAAAAATGTTTCTTCCTCATCACACGGTAATAAGACCAATAATATTCAATACATGATCTCGTTACTTTCTACGTGCACTTAGCTCATTGGGTGTGAAGTAATTAAAAATGGAAAAGATGATAGCTTGTAATACATTTTTTTACTTCATTTTATAATACTCCCTCTGTTTCTAAATATAAGTCTTTTAAACGATTTCACTAAGGGACTACATACAAAACAAAATGAATGAATCTACCCTTTAAAGTATGTCTATATACATCCGTATGTAGTCCTCTAGTAAAATCTCTAAAAAAGACTTACATTATGGAGCGGAGGAAGTATTTCCTAATTATTTTATATGTACACTTATTGGTGGTGCGAGGGAGTATGTTGCACGCTACTCCCAAGGTTATGTTCTATGCCTCAAACAAGAAACCCGCATCTGTGATCCAACACTCCGACGTGTCATGCACGCTCCACCAACACCGTCCTTCAAGGCGTCCATATCCGATGTTCTGGTCGGCAGATACTCCAAAGAACATTCACGTGGCTCCTAAAATCATGCAAAGGCATGTGGCATATCAATTGCATGTGGCCCGTGAATCGCTGGATTGCAGATGTGTCATGATACCCTATGGATTTACGTGGCGCTTGCAGCTCATGCGCGTGCATCACGTCTCTCGCCGTTTGTTTCTCCCGGTCACCATCGAGCAACGGACGGTTTCCCTTACATCCAGCAACAATTCTTCCAGCTCGAGTCATTGTTTCTCTTGCATCGCTGTTAGGTTTCCGCGTTCACAAGTCCATGCCGTATTATAGTAAATATTGTACTATGGCAAATTTTAACAGGCTTCCTCTTACCCCTCTTTTTACATACGAGGTAAAAAGAGGTAAGACTTAATCAGACCGTTAATTAATAAGATCAATGGTTCAGATCTATTATCTATTTCTTACCTCTCATGTACTCCATTCGTTCCTAATTATAAGACCTTTTAAAGATTGCACTATGAACTACATACGGATGTACATAGACATATTTTAAAGTATAGATTTACTCATCTTGCTCCGTATGTAGTCTTTTAGTAGATTCTCTAAAAGGTCTTATATTTTGAAATGAAGGCAGTAAAAATAAGGGGTAAGAGGAAGCATCCTAAAACTGCTTTTATACTATTATATATACCTTGTATTATAATAAATAAGGTCATCTATGATATTTATTCACTACGATGGTTGTATCGTGGACTAATATCATATGATACTAACTTATGATCATAAGACAAAGTTATTGAAGGAACTTAATTTACCATTAATATATTTATTTATAAGTCACCCATTCTAATTTAAGATGTTTGTCTTTTGACTATGTGATTTCTTATAATAAGTTGTGCAATTTTAGTAATTTTATTTTCTTCAATGCCATAAAACCAAAAGAGTACATCTTTTAATGCATTATACTCTGCATTACTTTTGCATGAATTTTACTTATTTCAGGGTAAAGGTGACTTGCAAAATGTTGAAGAGCAGTAATTCATGTTTACTAATGCAAAAAGGTCACCATTTCGATTGAAAGTACGCGTAACATTGATTTATCAAGAAGATCTCACTTAACCATCTTCAACTCTACCAGCTCCGACGACGAGGCCACCTGCCCCGCCCAGCAGCAAAACGACCGCGATACTGAACTACTGTGGTTTCAGCTTACCGTGTACTCCCTTCGTTCCTAAATATGAGTCTTTCTAAAAGTTTCATTGATGGACTATGTACAGATATATATAGACATACTTTACAGTGTAGATTCACCTACTTTGCTTTGTATCTAGACTCCTAGTGAAATCTATTAAAAGACTTATATTTAGGAACGGAGGGAGTAGTATTTTCTTTAGCCTTGCACCGGAAAACTGTCATCTTGTGTTTAGTTTTGGCCTGTGACTGCAATTTGTTTCCTTCTTACTGCATTGTTTAGTGCCTGAAATAAAATATATGAAGTGCATAAAAACCCAAAACAACTATTACAGTCAGATTAGATGAACAGAAATAGTAGGGATGTAAAGCAGGTATACCTGAACATGCAAAAGCACATGGCCACAACTCTGTCAGGCATGGCATTCTTGTATATATGGCTTCACCTTGGCAATTTCCCTGAACAAAACCTTGCCCATCATCATTCTGGTATGGCATCACCATAGCATTCAGGTTCAATTTTTGTGCCTTGCACAATACATCTCACTTTCTTGGCCTAACAACTCATTTTCGGGTTCAATTCAGGTTCAATTTTTGTGCCTTGCACAATACACCATGGCATGAAGATTGTTAACTTGTTCATGATCATGATTATACTAAGGTCACAGCCTCACAGGAAAGCATTTGCATTCTTTTTTGGAGTCTCCAAAGGTTCTCTCGCTTCAGCTGGCACCCCATAAAGGGCAAGCGCAACAATGAAATCCAAGATGCCATTATGGGTGTATCCAGGTTCATAGAAATTTGAAAATACCAGACGGTTATACAGCCGATGTAGTCTCTCCATCATATCCACCTACAACTTTCAGGTCTGACACCTTCCTACTTGCAGAACTAGAGAAACTGCTGCAGTTTGATTTAGTACAGTTTGAAAACAATTATTTAATCCATAGCTGGTATCTTGCCTAAGCATACTAATAGTAACCTAGTCCTGCACCGCAGTTAGAAATTTTGAAGTTCCAAACCTAGCTCTCTGAACAAACCATACACATAATTCTATCTCTTGCTGCAATGACTGCTTACCATATATAACTGGCATTAAAATACCTAAATAAGAGACAGCTAATTTGCTGCTGCGAGCTTGCTATCCTTTTATTCCTTCCTCTCCACATTACAACTTTTAAGAAAATTGCTGAAATTAACAGAGATTACATGGGGCTGGAAATTATTATCACACTGAAGTTGCAGCACCAGATTGCTCTGTTATAGCTGCAAGCAATCTTGGCATTGGGGGCACAACAATATCCTGTTGACCCTCGAGAACCCGGACTACTTCACCCATTGTCGGCCGATCCAACTCATTATCTTGGATGCACCAACATGCAACTTTGCAGACCCTTTCAATCTCTTCCAAATTGAAATCACCATGTAACTGTGGATCCACCAAACTCTTCAAATCTCCACCATGAAGCTTACTGATGGCTTCCACAGGGAAATATTCAATATCCTGGTTACTGTTGCTGCTGCTAGTGTTGTACGATGTTTCAGATGAGGAATTCCTCCTTCCTGATATGATTTCCAACAGCACCATGCCGAAGCTATAAACATCGACTTTCGGTGTGATCGCCACTCCGGTAAGCCACTCTGGGGCAAGATAACCTGCAGTTCCTCTAAATGAAGTGAGAATTCGGCTGAAATCCCTTCCCACAAAGGCTGCCAACCCAAAGTCTGCAACTTTAGGAACAAATAATGCATCCAGAAGTATGTTCTCTGGCTTAATATCGCAGTGTATGATGCACTCGCGACAGCCCTGATGCAAGTAGGATAATCCTCTAGCAACTCCTATGGATATCTGATATCTGATGTTCCAATTTAGGACGACAACATTTGTATTGCTCTTCTTAAATAGATGACCATTAAGAGACCCACTTAACATGTGTTCATACACAAGTAATCTGTGATCACCTTCGCAGCAGAAACCAATCAATTTTACTAGGTTTATGTGTTGGATCAGTCCAATTGAGCTCACCTCGGCCCTGAATTGCTTCTCTCCTTGACGGGCACCATCTAGCCTTTTCACTGCTATAGTAGTCGCTGAGTCACTTAACATCCCCTTGTATACAGAACCAAAACCACCTCCTCCAAGCTTTTCCGAGAAGCTTTTAGTAGCACGAACCAAGTCAGTGTATCTGAATGCTACAATTCCACCAGCACTACCTGGATTGTGGTATATAGAAAAACCATACCGCTTGAACTTGTTCCTCCAAATCAGTAACAATAGCACGACCATAATTAACCCAACAACAATAATACTTACGATAGTAACAACTCTGACCTTTAGTTTTCTTTTGTTTTTTCTGGAACCACGCGGTAAATCTTTGGCAGCAAGGCGAAGATAAAGAACATCTTCTGAGTTATTATCAATGCCATCATTAAGATTTACACTAAACAATTCCCCATGCCAGAAAGAGCATCGGTTATTGCTATAGGAATAAGCAGTGCATGAGCAGGAACCGAGACATGCTTCTTCACATTTGCTTTGAGTGGTAGCAACATCTATAATTTGCAGGTTGTAGGGCAATGCAACTTGAGCAATGGGGTGGAATATGTCTGTTGAACTTGTCAGGTTTTTGTTGTTATCACTAGTGTTGCAATGTAACGGTGTATTTCTGATGCATCCTCCTGTTCGATCCTCAAACTCCCAATCCTTTGGTGACTTCTGGAAGAAGCTCTCCATACAATCACAGGATGGACGTGCAATGCCGTTGCAGACCGTGAAAGGTCCACACGTAGCAGGCGGAGTGCAGGGATCGGCAGGCTCGGAATATATGCTTTGCCAAGACTGGCTGGATTGTGACCAAACGTTCACCTTTATTTGACCAGAGATGTCCATTGAGACAAACACAGAAGATGATGATTCGTCCGGCGAAGTGTACATGTAGTACTCCTCTTGGTCGTTGTCAACATATGTTGGGTTAATCAAACCTCTTGTCCCGGGATCCAAATCTAACGTGGTCTTGATTAATTGTACAAGATTTAATGATGATGTCCTCGAGGATGTCCAAAGCCAGTACACTACCGAGGGGTTGCGGTGCTTGAGGACGATCCCGGCGCTGTTTAGTTCAATGCTGTATGAGCCTAGACCCTGATCAATGAGGCTTTTCTTTGATATGTACTGACGAATGAAACCTGGGACCTTGTTCCGGCCCAACTTGGCACCAGGAAGCGCAACATCTGTTGGGTAGTCGAAGCTCTGCCACAACATGTCTGGGCTATTTGCGAGTAGGGCAAGGTTACCACTGTTCAAGAGAACAACGGTTATAGAGGTTGTGGTGTTTATGCTACTGGAATTCCTCTTGACAATGTGAGTGGACCAAACAATGGATTGAGTTTTGGCAACATGGTTTACGATGACAAGATTGCCATCGCTTGAGATCTTGAGCTGTGTCAGGTTGAGGTTGTGGTGGGTGATGGGCTCCTCTCTATTAGCAACCCACACAGTAGTGAAAACTGGGATCTTATTGAACCATATGCCAAGGTACCAGCTGAAGGTGGGGGAGGTGGCATTGCGGGACGACTTACTGATGCTGCTTGCTGCTGGATGGAAGAAGCCAAGGGCGAACTTGCCGTTTCTTGAGACGAGCTTGTCACCAACGCCGAGCGATTGGCCCACCGTGAGAGTGTCTTCGGTGGCAGCTGCAGAGGAGCACCAAGCAGGAGTGTGTAAGAGGAGAAGCCCGAGTAGTATGTAGAGAGGAGGCATGGTGAAAAATACTGAATAATTTAGAGAAGAGTAGGTGCATATATAGAATGGAAGGCCAAGTCTTCAGCAGACCGAACCTGATGGGGGAACAGGGGAGGTCAATTAAGTTCCCATTGGAACAGAATCAACATAAATACACAACAGTGGTACTCCCATAAATACATGTACTACCATAACTGCAAGGGAGGACTTTCAATGGACCAACCTTCAAATTAACTACCATAACGAGGCTTTTTACCAAGCTTAGGTGGTGTTTCTTTTCAAGGGACTAGACTTTTTTTAGTCTCAGGGACTAAAGAAAAAAGTCCCTCTAATAGTCTTTTTCTAGTCCCTTAAGGAAAAGCCCCTCCTGTTTCTTTACCTAGGACTAAAAGGGACTTTTTAGTCTAGTCCCTGGATAAAGAAACACCACCTTACTATCCACACAGCTACGTAAGCCCCGATGACAAGCGACCCGGGCGACTCGGGCGACGCCGGAACCACCACCGGGGAGGGGGAGGTCAGGCGAATCAGATCGCCGCCCGATCTAGGGATCCCTGCGAGTTCTTCTGCGGGGAACGAGCAGCGCCTCCCGATCTCGCCGACGGTGGAGGTCAACAACCGCATCAAGTGGAAGGCTTCATTTTCAGAGGTTGGCAAAACGGATCTGCACGAAGGTATGATAGTTCTTCACCCGGTTTCAAGATGGATGACACTCAGGGACGAGGAGGAAGACATTCTCGCTGGTCGTCATCTTCAAGAGGGAGAGCTGATCAGGAAAGGTGCGCATCTTCTAGTGGACGTTTATGCTGTTATTTGTGTTTCTCACATTTTGCAGGATATACCGATAAATCAAGAAGATCTGCAGCCAATTGATGTGTCCTCGGATGAGGACCAGAGATGCAAACCGAGACAAGACCCACCTAGGGTTGGGGGCGGTTTTTGGTACTTGCAGGGGAAGATGACGACGAGGAGGAGCAGCCATCACCGCATGCAACGCAGGAGTTGCAGGACCGATGGTTGCCATATGAAGATCCTAAAATTTCTGTCAAACCTGCTTTGACGAAGGGACGGGTCGTTCAACAGAAGAAGGAAGGTTTGATTAAGCCTTGGAAAGGTCCATTGCCCAAGGTATCTCTGGAATCATTAAGGATTTTAGATTTCATCCCCTCGGAGTCCTGGTCTATCGTTCTGCCTAGGAAGAACAAGAAGAACAGAACACGTACGGTGCAGCCGCCGGCGGCCGTCGAGGAGCTGACGATCCGTGAAAACCGTAACGCCCGTTTGAATTGCCTGATTGGACATAGCGGGCCGTTTGATTGTAATCCAGAGATGGCCTCATTAGAACTTGGGTGTATGGCCCAAGTAGATTCTCAATACGATAATGCTGGATCGGTTCATATGGAGTCACAGTCATATACTACCGATGGATATAGGGCCCAGGTGGGATTACCTGTTGTAGACTCGGCCACGTTGGACATTGCTAATACTGGGTATAAGGCACAGGACCTAGCTATTCCGTCTGGTATTACGGTGCAGAGGGCTACTCTGGGCGACATAGATCCGATCGCGCTGCACTCTCCCATTGGCGACTTCCCATGCACCACGTCGATTGCCTCTAGGGTTCTTAGGTGGCTCAATCACGGCTTCCCGCCCTTGGGAGCAGGCCGTGCAGCACGGGTGCCGCCCCTTCCGACTGGAGTTATGGGTATGGCGGGCAGGGGGGCTACCAAACAGCCGCCGACAGCGCAACCTAGGCCGCCGGGACAAGCGGACAGGGCAGCACCAGCACCGCCTCCGCAGGTCGCGAGAAACTCTCATGCGGCGGCGCAGGCGGGGAGACAACCCAGGTTAGCCGGCCAGGTGGGGGAGCCAGCGGATCATCAGTCTCAGCAGCGAGGTCGATGGGGCTCTGATGGAGGTACATGTATGGTGACGGTCAATTCCGCCACTCGGCAGCTTATGGTGGTGGGCGAGGTAATGCACCAATGAACAATGTGACTGGTAACCAGGGTTTTACGGCACCAATAGGCAAGTTTGTGCCGGGGACGTCGGGTCCTTCGTATCACAAGAGAGGTGCCTTTCGACAGAATTGGGCGGGCAGAGGGGGAGGCAGAAAGCCAAGGCCTCCTATGCCTGCTCAAGAGGCGGGGACAGAGATTGCTGAGACTGCTAGGGAGACTGTACTAGTGCCAGTGAATGAGGTGGCTCATCCTGGACTGGCTGATCAGAATCCTACGGTGGCAAAAGGAGATGGAGGGGACAGACCCTCCAAGTGGGCTCGCAAGAAAGAGAAGATGGTGTGTTACCGTTGCAGTGAGGCGGGGCACTTTGTGTCTGAATGCAAGGCGGAGCTCTGTGTGTATTGTCTTAAGCCTACGCATGGTGCCGCTAAATGCCCTATCATGATTGGACCTATGCCGGTTGTGACCATTTATGGTGTTTCCAGTCAAGAATTGATGTTCTTCGAGTCGCCGGCGGTGACGGTGACACTTCATACACCAGATGCTGGATTCACGGGTACGGTGACGGTAACTCGGGGGAGCTTGACTGTGGAGCAGGTGGTGCAACAGCTCAAGGAGCTTGTATCATCGACCTTCAGGTGGGAACCGGTTTTGATTTCAGATAATGTCTTTAAGGTCGTTTTTCCTACTAAGGAAGATTTGGCTCATCTGCTTAAGTTCGGTATGTGCAGTGTGGCTAGCACTAGCTGTGTACTTGAATTTGATGCCTGGAGGCGTGAGGAGCCTAAGGGTGTTCCTCTGCCTCAGATTTGGGTACATTTTACAGGAGCTCCTTCAAGGGCTTTGAATGATTTCAGAGTTGTATGGAGTTTGGGTTCACTTATTGGCAAAACAGAAGAGGTGGATATGGTGTTCACTAGAGCCAAAGGCATTGCGAGGATGTTGGTGAGTGTGCTAGATATTCAGTTTATTCCAGATGATGTTATTTGGACATATGAAGGGATGCGTTACACTCTACAATTGGAAATCGAGAGCCCTACTCTCTTTGATGCAACGGACATAGATAAAGATACCAATATGGCTGATGGGGATGATGCAGATGGTGCCAAGGATAATGCAGATGCTGCAAATGATTCACGACCTAAGTTCTCTTCTCAGAACAATGCACAATCGCCTTCCACTAAGTCTGGGCAGTACTCAGGCACGGGTACAAAACAATTGGTTTCTGATTCCGATATCGCCTTGCGGTTTGGTTCTTTCGAGCCTGCATCTACGCCGGCAAAATTCGGTAGGTCGGCGTGCATGGACATACACTCGCGGGCGAGACTGTCGAGGTTTATGGGGAAAAAATCTTCGGAGCAACATGGGTATTCAGCAGTCTACTAATAAGTTGCAGCCTGTTTCCCTGGAAACGTATTTGGCGGAGGCAAAGTTGGTTCATAACCAATGTGGGCGCGTTCATTCGGCTTTGGAGGCTGAACCTCTTCGCCCTTCTGGTGGAATCGAGGCTACTCATGTTCACTCGCTGAGAGGTGCGATACAGTAGCCGTCTACCATGGCGCTGCTAGCTGATGCACCGGTCACCATGGTGGCAGAGGACGGGCCACTAGCGGCACCTCAGCCAGCACAGCTAGCTGCTGCACCCGTTACTATGGCGGCAGAGGACGAGCCACTAGCGGCAGCTCAACCAGCCAAGGTTGCTGGTACTTTTATGGGAGGCGATACATGCATGGGGGGAGAGCCAGGCGTGCTAGCTGCATCCACTATTGGTGCAATGTTTTCTCATGCAGCCGACGTTGCTATTCCCTTGAACGTGGCTGCTGACCAGCATGAAGGTGCACAAGCTACTGCAGCCAGCGGGTGGCCGGATGATATTGGTGTTCAGTTCGGCGACGCTGTGTGCGCTGCGGTTCTGGGTGACGACAGCACGTGTACCAAAGGTATGCCTGAGCCTGATTGTCCTATGACAGTTTCGGAGGCTACCCCACTGCCTGTACATCCAGCACAGCCAGTTGATATCTCTGTGGAGGAAGTCATAGCTTTTGGAGGAGTTCCAGATCCGATGGCTTCGGATAGACGGGTGAGTCAACGGGTTCAGTCCCAACCAGATGCGGATGACCTGCAGATTGGGCGAGCTATGCGGGTTGCTAAAATGAAGGAGGTTCAGAATTCGACAGGTATGTCTATCAATACTGAGCATTCCATTCTACATTTCTCTCCGCAAGATATAATAGATAATGCTACCTCGCTGGGAGTCAACTTGGGTAGTACTAGCAAAGAGGTTTCCAAATCTATTAACGACTTATTGGACTTAGAAGTCGATAGGGCGTTAGATATTATTCGCAACCTAACTGCAATTAAACCAATGAATGATGACGCAATATCTAATATGGGCGGTCTAAATTTACTTTGTGAAAATTTAGTCTCACCAGAGGATAGAGAGGAGCCACAGTTGGCTCTGCATCAAAACCAGCAACCCAATGTTCCACTTAATGTTGATGGCAAAGATATGACTTGTTATATGGACCAGGAGTATGCTTCTGAAAAGCCAAAACGAACTTGCAAACGGAGGGTCTATACAGTATCTGCTATACGTAGGAGCGCTAGATTCAAGACGGCTAAAAAATTCTACGATGAAAAATGAAAGGAATATTTTGAAATAGCAGAGGTCTGAGAGACTTGGCTAAAATCCGGTTCCTTGCAGAAACAACGTTACAGCATAGTCTTGACTTCATTGCGCTAATGGAGACGGGGTGGGATAATTTCACATCGCATTTTCTAAACTCTCTTTCGGGAGGCGTTGAGTTTGACTGGCATTGTCTCCCTCCAAGAGGAAGGTCCGGAGGGATCTTACTTGGTGTCCGCTGTCATACACTTCAAGTACGAGAAGTGGTGCTAGGGGAGTTCTCGGTCAAATTTCGTATTAGAACCAAGGGAGATGGGTTTCAATGGGCTCTGGTTGCGGTTTATGGAGCGGCCCAAGCAGAGCAAAAACCAGCCTTTCTTGCTGATTTGGTTCGAATCTGCGATGACACTTTACCGTTGGTGGTAGGTGGTGATTTCAACATCATCATGAGACCTGATGAGAAGAACAATAATAATTTTAATGGCAGATGGCCTTTTATGTTCAATACAATTATCGAGAGCCTAAACCCACGAGAGATTGATCTCTCAGGTAGGAAATATACTTGGGCCAATTCTCTACATAATCAAACTTTTGAAAAATTGGACAGGGTACTTACTAGTGTTGACTGGGAACAGAAATTCCCGCTTGTCACGGTTTGTGCACTTCAGAGGGCTATTTCTGACCATACCCTATTCTTACTAGATTCTGGCCAGGGAACTCACAAAGGGAAAAAAGATGCTTTCTCTTTTGAACCATGTTGGTTCACACGTGAGGGGTTTGTGGACATGATTGCTAGGGAGTGGAACAAGGATGCGGGTGGGAAGTCTAGTGTTGATATTTGGCAAAATAAGATCCGGCATCTCAGAAAATTCTTGAGAGGATGGGCTAAGAATGTTTCTGGGGTATATAAGAATGAGCAAGACAGATTGCTCCATTTTATAGATGATCTGGATCGACAGGCAGAGACCCGCTTGCTAGATGAGCATGACAGGTTGCTAAAGAACGACGTTGAACAAAGAGTTCGAATCCTTCTTTGAGAAGAGGAAATGAAATGGGCTATTAGAGCCAAAGTTAGGGCAATTGTCGAAGGGGACGACAACACAAAATTTTTCCACTTAATTGCAAATGGCAAGCATCGGAAAAAGAGGATCATACAGCTGGAGCAAGATGAGGGTACAATAGTAGGACATGAGAACCTAAAATTGTACATCTCAAATTATTATAAACGATTGTTTGGTGCTCCGGATCATAGTTTTGTGTCTATGGACGAGCATCAGATCTCGGATATTCCTCAGATCGGGCAGGATGATAATGAGAGTTTATCCGCTCCTTTCCTAGCGAAAAAGGTGTTACAAGCTATTCAGGGTATGAGGAATGGTAAAGCGCCGGGGCCAGATGGGTTCCCAGCTGAGTTCTATAAGAAATGTTGGCATATCATTAAGAATGATCTTACGTCTATGTTTCACGATCTGTTCTCCGGGCACTTAGAACTCTTTCATCTTAATTTTGGTACGATAACATTGCTACCAAAGAAAGAGGGTGCTTCGCGTATTGAACAATTTCGCGCCATTTGTCTGCTCAATGTAAGCTTCAAAATTTTCACAAAGGTGGGAACAGATAGGCTAACTAAGATGGCACATTCCGTGGTGCAATCTTCGCAGACGGCCTTCATGCCTGGTCGGAACATACTCGAAGGGGTGGTCCTTCTTCATGAAACCCTTCACGAATTACACTCTAAGAAGCTTAACGGAGTCTTATTTAAGGTAGACTTCGAAAAGGCTTATGATAAAGTCAAGTGGTCTTTCTTGCAACAAACTCTACGCATGAAGGGGTTTAGCGAGATTTGGCGAAAACATGTCGATTGTTTTATAAAAAAGGGCAGTGTCGGTATTAAAGTAAATGATGATGTGGGTCATTTCTTTCAGACACTGAAGGGACTAAGGCAAGGAGATCCTATGTCACCTATTTTATTTAACATTGTAGCAGATATGTTGGCGCTAATGATCACGAGGGCTCTTGACAAAGGGTTAGTAGGGGGGCTGGTACCGCATCTAGTTGATGGGGGGGGGGTTCCATCTTACAATATGCGGATGACACAATCCTCTTCATGGAACACGATCTCAATAAAGCCAGAAACATGAAGTTAATATTATGCTTATTCGAACAGCTATCTGGGCTGAAGATTAACTTTCATAAAAGTGAACTATTCTGTTTTGGAGACGCAAAAACAGAACAACTCACTTATAACCAACTTTTTGGGTGTGAGGGTGGTACGCTACCATTTACGTACTTAGGAATACCTATTCACTACCGAAAGTTAACTATCAAGGAATGGAAGTGTATCGAGGATCGGTTTGAGAAAAAATTGAGTTGCTGGAAGGGCAAGCTACTATCTTATGGAGGACGATTGGTTTTAGTAAACTCAGTGTTGACTAGCATGCCAATGTTTCTTCTATCCTTTTTTAAAGTACAGGTTGGGGTGCGAAAAAGGTTGGATTTTTACCGATCCCGATTCTTCTGGCAATGTGATGAGATCAAGACCAAATATAGGCTCGCTAAATGGGATATTATCTGTAGACCAAAGGATGAGGGAGGTTTGGGGATTGAAAATTTAGAGGTGAAGAACAGGTGTCTGCTCAGCAAGTGGCTGTTCAGGTTCTGAGTGGAAACTCAAGGTATGTGGATGCAAATACTTAAGAACAAGTATCTACAGCAAAAAACCTTAGCCCAGGTCACCGTGAGATCTGCTGATTCACCCTTTTGGAAAGGCCTAATGAGGACAAAAATGGCATTTTTTAACAGAATTAAATTCATCATAGGCAATGGTGAATCTACTAGATTCTGGGAGGATACTTGGCTAGGTGACGAACCACTAGCTCTTCAGTATCCGCAGCTGTATAATATTGCCCAGCGCAGACAGGCGTCCGTTGCGGCAGTGTTAAGGGAGACTCCTCTCAACATTCAATTTCGCAGATCACTAATTGGCAATAGATGGATCACATGGTTACATCTAGTCAGAAGGTTAAGGGATGTTAGTCTTTCTGATGATCCTGATTTTATTATTTGGAGGCTGACCTCCAATGGTATATTCTCGGTCAAATCAATGTATGACCATTTTATTGATAATTCAATCATCCCAAAATCAAGGCATATTTGGAAGGTCAAAGTTCCCCTTAAGATAAAAATCTTTTTGTGGTTTCTTCACAAAGGAGTTGTTTTAACTAAGGATAACTTGGCCAAGCGAAATTGGAAAGGAAACCGACGATGTAGCTTCTGTCAATCCCCTGAATCAATTAAACACCTCTTTCTGGACTGCCCTATGGCTAAAATCTTATGGCGCTCAATACATGTCACTTTTAACATTCCACCGCCTACTAGCATTAACATGTTGTTTGGGACATGGCTGGACGGGGTTAATGTTACTTTCGCCAAACTATTTAGAGTTGGAATATCTGCACTTTTGTGGGCTATATGGAATTGTAGAAATGACCTTGTTTTTAACAGACAACAATGTACCAACTTTTTGCAGGTCATCTTCAGGGCTACCGCATTGATCCGCATGTGGTCCTTACTCACTCCTGTGGTAACCAGGGAGCCTTTGGTTACTGGGTGTGCCTGATGGGAGATGGTAGCTCAGGCTATATTCAACCGATTTGGATGACGTCATGCTGATAGAATAGGGATTTAGTCAACTACGCCTATTTTCTCCATCGGTTTTGGCATTGATCGCCATGTAATTTATTTTCGCAGCTTTTCGGTCTACTTTCTACTTTGTGTTGAACTGTTACTGTACTTAATAAATGGCTGCATGCATCGCTTGATGCAGAGGCCGGGGCGATGCCTCCTTTTCGAAAAAAAGAAAAGGTGCCTCACATATTAGAGGGCTATCTTTGAATAGAACTTTTCGGAACAATCCACTCTCTTTTACTAAGAGAAAGGTGTGATAGCTTCCGGGTGCCTAGGCACCCTCTATGAACAGTAAAATAAAAAAAAATAGAAAACAAAATCAAAAAAATCTGAAACTTTGCAGCATCAACAATGATCAAACTTTGTAGGTCCTACAAGTTTTCATGTCAAAATATCATGTAGAGAAAGATGTACAAACAAGTTTCAGATTACAGCTAAAAAGTGCTCAAAACTTCAAGCATTGAAATATTTTCCGTGTGTAGAGCTCCTCGAATAGTTTTTTGGCATGAAAACTTGCAAACACCTACAAACTTTCATCATCTTTGATGCTGCAAAGTTTCAGATTTTTCTTATTTCATTTTCTATTTCTTTTGATTTTACTGTTCATAGAGGGTGCCTAGGCACCAACCAACAAAAAGTTTTCTTCAAGGCATGATTGAACACTACAAATGCAAGTTCAAGGCATATCAACACAGAAGATCAACAAAATCTCCCTCCCCAGAAAAAGTGCCATCACAGAAATATGGCAATGATGTAAGCTGAAGTCGGCAAACTTAAAACACAAAAAAGAGAGCTAGAAAAGGGGCCAAAATTAACCAGAAGGGATGGTGCTAGTGCCAATATCAGACTCACATCTTCAGTACGAAAATTACAACTTATGCCTAGACAAGCTTTGAGACTGTCCCAAGCTAGCATAATAGGACCATACTTTCAGTGGACAATAGCTTATCTATGAGGACTTTCAGTGGACCCTAGCTTACCATTCATCAAACCTCATGGCAGTGGCTTCAATTGTCATGGCAGGCTGGCAGAATAGGGGAAATGGCAACCCACATAACAGCAAGTAATAGCGCTTTGTTTCTTGAGGGAGAAAAATCATCAATATGCTAGACATAGTTTGGCAATGTCGGCAAATCCTAATGAATAAGTAACAGCGAGGGACTTTCTCCTGTATCTCATTGCTAAAACTGGAAGTATATATGTTGAGAACCCTCATTTCAAGCTGCTTGTCAGTCAGTGGTCAGACAACAACACAATGGCCTGAACGACCATGGGATTAACCTAAACCAGCAATAAAAAAAAACACCTCGCTTGTCCGAGGATAATATTCCAAAAATACAAATTCCATATACGTACAAAAGCTCCCTAGATAGAAAAACAAAAGTGTGACCACAGAAATTAAAAAGAGAACGTTGTAAGCTGGAGTTGGCAAACTTAGAACACATATGAGCTACAGACGTTTCAGAGATCTAGTTCAACCCTTGTTAGACTGGTTGCTTCATCTTTTTGTTTGAGTTCCTTGTTTAGACCTTCTTTTTTATTTATTTTTTATTTTTTGCCTAAGGACATGTAAATCATGTACACCTTTTTTATCTATAAAAATATCACACTGCAGGGGCTTCCCCTGTGGTATTCCAGTCAAGAAAAAAAAGGATCGGTGGTAGTACTGGCAATATCAGAGTGACAGGCTCACCTTTAATTTATACCTAGACAAGCTATGGCACCCTCCTAGGCTCATTGGACCATGGTCCAACCGAGACATAAGATTCATTCATCCCTCTCATTAGGTCGACCACTTGCATATTGTGAATGCAATCGATTCTCCCTCTCAGTGAATTTGTAAGTGCTAACGGTTAATCTGCAGGTGGTGAGGAAGAAAGCAATTTGCAGGCAAGATTTTCTTTTATAGCATTGCCAAGTTCAGGATAAAGTAAATGCATCTAAAAGCAGAGCACCCGTAGAATAGGCTGATTCCTGTTTTATATTGGCGGAGCAGGAAAAATGGCAACACATGGAAAAGCAACTAATAAACAATCTTTCTTTAGAGAAGAAAAATAAATAAACAATCTAACCAGTCAACCTAAAGGAGAAGGAGCTACTACTGGAAGTATGCACGTGGAACAAGGCAAAATGCAATGTAATCTTCTATATCTAAATAGGAGCCCCCCACCATCTTATTTCTCTTGACATGCAGCCTATCCACATCACCAATCGACATGCATCCATTCACTTCGTTCCACGTCAGCGGTCTAACCACATCATCAATTCCAAATACGAGATGACCCCTCGGTGCTCCACAATCCATGACCCTCCAATTCCGATCTCCGTTCTACGACCAGCTGAAGCGGAAGCAAACCTCCCAAAAACGAAACGGCTTGAATCCCTGTCTCCCATCCCCACCATCTCAAACCCCCACGAATCGACAGACGCAAGAGAGGCCAGCCTCCTCTAGGGTTTACGGCGGTTGTCTCCCCACCATCTTATTTCTCTTGACATGCAGCCTATCCACATCACCAATCGACATGCATCCATTCACTTCGTTCCACGTCAGCGGTCTAACCACATCATCAATTCCAAATACGAGATGACCCCTCGGTGCTCCACAATCCATGACCCTCCAATTCCGATCTCCGTTCTACGACCAGCTGAAGCGGAAGCAAACCTCCCAAAAACGAAACGGCTTGAATCCCTGTCTCCCATCCCCACCATCTCAAACCCCCACGAATCGACAGACGCAAGAGAGGCCAGCCTCCTCTAGGGTTTACGGCGGTTGTCTCGGGGCAGAACCGACGGGTACGATGGTGATGGCGGAGCAGCAACCAGATCTCAAGAAGATAAATCTAGAGGCTTGGTGGTGCATCAATAATCTCATCAACATCCTCGAGGGTAAGTGAGAGCCGAAGTTCAGCTTCACGGAAATGAGGAAGACAAGTAAGTCGACTCCGTCGCCTCCTCCCTCCAAGCATGCCTCGGCTAGGCCCGTGTCGTTCTAATGCAGTCCTGATCTACGGTCCCCCGGTTTTTCTCTATTTGTACTAGGCCTGATTTGTTCTAATCCGGTGCTAACCTAGGGTTCTTCTCTATTTGTCGCACATATCGTGACATACAACATCTGCACTACTTGGAGCAGCTGTAAGACAAGTCTAAAGAATCCTTCGAGGAGTACATCCGTACCACGGTGAGATGGTTTCCTTCCTCCCAGTAATGTGTACATGTCTCATGCATGCTTTCAGATTATCCTTTGTTTTATGTGTGTGACGATGATGTTGGTAATCTGGTGCAATGAATCAAAAAGGAATCATGATTTGCATCTACATGTCTTCTGAGGTGCGAATGATTACATTCTTATACTGTACTATTTATTAACACATAATCAGACCCTGTTGAATTATTTTGTTACTTGACAGTTTAAAAAAAACGTTTGTTTTGTAATTTCATCATAGTATATTTTTATAGGTAGGTACAACCCAGTAAATCACTTTTGATTTACACTTGACAATGTGGTTACAGGTTAGTTTATTTACGTTTCATCTTTTTGGGGCCAAACAAATGGCATCAAGAAGCTCGAAAGCTTGGAGAAGTACTAGATCCAATCCCCATCTCTGTTGAGCTGTATGTAGGTTGGCTATCACTTGACTTATATGAGGTGAGGGTTCAACAACCTCTTGGTCGAGCTTCTAGCATGGCAATGATAGCATTTTTTGGCGAGCTGATTCTGCCGCTATGGTGGAAGCCATCTAGGTTGTTCCTTTCTATCGGTGGTAAGCTTATGGGCGGGGACATCGACAACGTTCCTGGAATTTGAGGTGTTGTGGTCCTCTCGACCTGTTGTTGCAATATACTTGACCAATGTCATCAAATAGATGAATTAATCCAGCAACTATGCGCCCAGTCCCTCCTGGTCAGCCAGGTGAAAGCGAAACTGAACCGGTTTATCTCTTCTTCTGTTGTAACTTGTGAGGTGAGTGGTGCAGCTTGAAATAGCCATTACAATTTACAAACTCATAAATTAATGTGCATGTGAGGAGACACAGGATGTGCTTTATAATACCATTCTTGATATGAATCTCGCCATCAACTCCTTACCTAGCACCTCCATGTATTATTTCTGATGCTAACTTAATGTTCATCGTCTTTTTCAGGTTGAAGGACTTGCTCATCGTATATTCAAAGTTACATTGGATACATTCATAGTTCCTGATGGAATAAATTTTCTTTGTTCGGATTATTCTATTTCTATAGTATTATCCATTATACCACATCTCAAAATTTTCATTTTGTTTGATTTTGACTTTGCTACATTGGTAATAGATTCTAACTTCAGTTAAACCAGCTGACATTTCTGTACAAGTTTTCGTCTATGTGGCAACATTTTTTTGTCTCCTATCGTTATTTTGTTTTGGAATATAGTTATGGGTTACTTGCATTTTGACGTTACTCCAAGAATAAGAACAGTTGTTCAGCTCGGTTAACATGATAACCGCACGTACATGAATCCAACATACAAATTTATTACTTTTAGCTATACGCAGATTCTGATGCACTCTTTTCATAGGACGATCGTTTGGGGCACCTAGATGCCTGGGCACCTTGCCTATAAACCATCAGATTACATTGAGATGTGTGCATTTGTATTAATAGTAGTAAGTTTCATTAGGAAAGGATTATTACCAATTATTGAATGATCTGGACATTTAATACCCAAACAATTAAAGAATGGAAATGTATTGAAGAAAGGTTTGAAAAGAAACTAAGTTGCTGGAAGGGCAAGCTTATGTCATATGGAGGAAGATTGGTATTAATAAATTCTGTTTTAACAAGTCTACCAATGTTTCTCCTGTCTTTTTTCGAGATACCTGTAGGGGTACGGAAAAGACTGGATTTTTATAGATCTCGTTCTTTTTGGCAAAATGATGAGAATAAGAAAAAATACAGATTAGCACGCTGGGATATGATTTGTAGACCCAAGGACCAGGGGGGTTTGGGCATTGAAAATTTAGAAGTAAAGAACAAATGTCTGCTCAGCAAATGGTTATATAGAATTTCCACAGAGACAGAGGGTATGTGGATTCAAATTTTGAGAAATAAGTATCTTACATCAAAAACTCTAGCTCAAGCAACAATTAGACACAATGACTCACCTTTCTGGAAAGGGTTGATGAGGATAAAGATTAATTTTTTCAAGAGGGCGAAATTTATTCTAGGGGATGGTACCTCAACAAGATTTTGGGAAGATACTTGGCTTGGGGATTCTCCACTTGCTTTACAATATCCCATGCTCTACAACATTACGCAACGTAAGCAAGACTATGTGTCCACGGTTTTACAATCGATACCTATAAACATGCACTTCAGGCGAGCTCTAGTAGGCGCACGTTGGGAGGCATGGATGCATCTTGTAAGAAGACTTATGCAGGTACAACTATCTGATCGGTCGGACAGTGTTAGATGGACTTTAACTGTCAATGGGGTATTTTCAGTTAAATCCATGTACACAGATTTGGTGAATTCCGGACCCTTAGCTAGATCGTTGGATATCTGGGATATTAAAGTGCCGTTAAAGATAAAAGTTTTTATGTGGTTTTTACACAAAGGTGTGGTATTAACCAAAGATAATTTAATTAAGCGCAGTTGGAGAGGTAGATCCAATTGTTGCTATTGTGATCAAAATGAAACTATCAGACACCTGTTTTTGGATTGTCCCCTCGCAAAATTACTTTGGCGCACTATCCACATAGCATTTAACGTGATCCCACCTACATGCATCAATTCAATGTTTACAACGTGGCTCAATGGAGTGGACGTTCAACTGTCTAGACTTATTAGGATTGGGATATGTGCTCTTTTGTGGGCTATATGGAATACCAGAAACGACATAATATTTAATGGTCAGAAATTTACCAATTTTTTGCAGGTCATTTTCAGAGCAACGTCTTGGATCCGTACGTGGTCATCACTCAGTCTTGTGGACAACAGGGAGCTTATGGGTATTGGGTGCAACCGGTGGGAGACGGCCGCACGGGTTATCTTCAACCGGTTTGGATGGCGTGTTAGTAATAGACTAGGTGTATAGGCATCGTAGTCTGCTATTAGTTACGTCGGAGGAGTGTATTTCTTAAGAGTTTGTGTAGCATTTTATCTTCAGCCTTCAGGCTTGTCTCGAACTATTTTGTTACTTTGGATATTTAATAATATGACTGCATGCATCAATTGATGCAGAGGCCGGGGGCTCGTTCCTCCTTTTCAAAAAAAAAAATACCCACGTTAGAATGGAAAGTGAAAATGAACATTAATGATTACATGCATGGTACGTGCACTTTTGTACAGAGAGTAATATCTTAGGTGTGATACTTTTTTGAGAGAAATATAGCTCACATGACACCATATTCATATTATAATTTTATATAGAAAATAGTCTGTGTGTATAATATCTTAGGTATATATACATACCCCAAAAAAGAGTATATCATTATTAGGTATGTCCTCATTAAAAATATATTATTTTTAAATATTTTTCTTCAAGGCATATACGTGTACTGAGGAATGAGTTTGCACGTATAATATCTTAGGTATATGTACATACCCTATATCTTAGGTATATGTAAATTATACAATTTTTGGGTATATCTCAAGTATCATTCACATATATGTCTCAAAAGAATATGCGTGTATAAAAATAGTGTATCATTTTTGGGTATGTCGTCCAAAGTATATCATTTTTTTTAATCTACAAACATGCATATATTGAAACATGATATGCGGGTATGATATCTTAGCTCCTCGTATTTACGGAAAAAATATGTGTGTACTGACGTCCAATATCAGTTCCTATAACTAAAAATAATTAAGTGTGGGTATATATACGCACGAAAAAATTTGTATGTGGGTATCAGCATGCATGATATTTTCATAAAAGAAAAATAATAATTAGGATCACATTTTATATTATTTGGCCAACTTAATTTATACAGAGGCATTAGGAATTAAAATGTGTGACCCATCCTATTTATTTTGAAATACTAGATACCTAGAAAAATAAACTTTGGAAAAAAAGTCATAAAAACGTCCTCATTATACATCCAAACTTTTTGCACGACATTTCATATTATTTGATGGTATATACCTTAAAAAATTAGGTCGTACATACATACCCTCTTTCTTTGGAAAGAAATTATTACTAGAAAACCAATAGTATATTTGTTCTTTGGAAAGTAATCAATGACTATTTATGGTGGTAGTGCATGCAAAGAAAATTTGGAAGGTCATTTTGTCATGGATTGTACTGCCATATAATGGGCCTAGGTGCCTGGTCACCTAGGTGCCCCAAACAATTTAAAATTTATAACAGACAAGTGTCATCATTTAAAGACTTACTTATTTCCAATATTTTGTATTAACTCTTCATTTAAAATTATTTGTATCAACACTACTGTTAAAATTCTATGCAAGCAATTCATTTGTATGCACTCATTTGAAAGATATATTTTGCCCACAAAAAGAGAAATGCTTTGACCTACATGCAATTCACTATTTTTCTATACACGAGTATGTCTCCACATTAGAAATTTGAGCAAAACATATTCCGCTGCAACGCGCGGGGATTCATCTAGTGTCCCAAGTGTGAGTGAACAAGAAATTAATTCTGAACAGCGGTCCTTGTAGAAGCTTTTACTTTAAACTCTAGTGTTCATAACAAGTCAAGACGCAGTAATATCCTCAAGAGAAGATGGTGGTAGTAGAAAAGCAACACAAATCAAGTGCATTTATATGTAGTAATACCCCCTCCATTTTTATATAGAAAGCACTATCAAAATTACAATTTGCAAAAATACAAGACCACTATCACTAATCAATGAAATATTAATGGTGTTTGCCTCATAGTGTACTTACAAAGGACATTAATTATCCCTTTCATGCATGCGGGAGTAAGATCATTGACTTGATGTGCATGAGAGAAAAATTACACATTAGTTTACATGGCAAACAAGGAGACAAGTTGTCTTGCAACATTAACCTAGAAGGCATTAACTTTTGACTTGATACTGTTAGATAAGTCTAGTAACACTTGTGTACCACAACAATAGGATCTAGGGGTTACCCACGTTGGCAACTTCAGCCACTTGTATAGAACGTGGGACTCTCTCCTATATATACATCACACTTGTAATCTATTGAGCATCAAGGGAAGTTTTACATTCCAACTTGGTATCAGTTTCCAGGTTCCACCTATGGCCGACCCCGACGCCGCCTCTTCCTCCTCCTCCGCTGCACCAATCTTCGGCTCTACGCCGGCCTCGGGCCACCTCTCTGGCGACCAACGTCGCCCACACCGTCGCCTCCTCCCCTACGGTACCTCCTCCCCCGTTCCTCTTCCAGGGCTCCTCCCCTGCCTCCGGATCCCACTTTGCTCCTCTCTTCACCACCCCGCCGCCACCACCGCCGCCGTCGGCCGCAACCCAACCACGCCACCCCATCTTCTCCGACCATATCACCAATCACATAAAGTTCCACCTCAACCCCGCCGATCACAACTACCACAAGTGGAAATCATTCTTCCTCATGGTCTTGATCCGCTATGGAGTCCTTTATCTCATCGAACATCCTCCTCCACCAAACGCCGACGCTGCCTATTTGGAGCTCGACGCCCACGTTGCCCTGTGGCTCTATGCCACCCTCGCGGATCCCATGATCGACCATGTTGTCGGCGCCACCACCACCTACTCCATCTGGAAGAAGATCAAAGACTTCTTCCTCGCCAATCGCGCTGCTCGGTTCATGGTTCTCAACCGTCAGTACCGCAACCTCAAGCAAGGTGATCTATCCGTCTCCGAGTACGCGCGCCGCATGAAGCTCCTCACCGACGATCTCACCGACATCGACCACGCCGTCAGCGAAACCGACCTCACCACCCAGTTCCTTCATGGTCTCGACAAACGCCTTGACACGATTCGCGTCATGCTCGGTGATCAAGAGCTACCCTTCGACACCGTCCTCTCCCGGGTGGTGCTTGCAGAGGAGTCGCAGGCGCAACGCGCCGCCGAGGAGAGCGCCTCCGCCTTCGCCTTCCAACGAGCCCCAACTGCCGGCTCCGAGTCTGGCGCCCGTGGATCCAATGAGCGTGCACCCACTGGACAGCCGGATCGCTCCTCCTCCGATCGCCTACAAGGACATCCCCACCCTCCTCATCCGCCCGCCGGCCGTAGTCGCGGCGATGGTGATCGTGGTCGCGGCCGTGGTCGTGGCCGTGGACGTGGCCGCCATGACTCCTCCGGACGCTCCCAGCCTTCACTACCGTCGTTCTCTCCATTCACCGGATATTTCGCCCCGTACGGCATGGCCCTGCCCTCGCCGCGCCCTGGCTGGATCCCCCCCCCCCCCAATGCCGCCGGAGTTTTGGGACCCCGCCCCGGTGCCCACGCTCACGCTTACGCCATGTACCCCACTCCGACGCCACCCGCGCCCTACCTATACTATGGGTTTGTGGTTTTGTATATAAAAATGGAGGGAGTAGTCAACATATTTACATACCTTCATGTTCTCTTTGGCCATCTTCAAGCCTGGATTCATTTTATCATTCATCTAGCATGTTTCCATCGCAGCCAGACAGCCGTGTCGGCACTGTGGGACCATGCTAATGTTGTCGTGCGAGAAGAGGCCCCACCATCGAGGGAGGACGAGGCATGACAAGGCTATGCAGGCTATTGATGATGAACACGTAGTGGGATATAAATATCAACATCTTCCTTTGATTCAAGGATTTAAGGATATATATCGAACTATCCCAACCACAAAAGATATGTATATTTCTTGTTCTGCCATATTTTGCTGCAATGCTTGCTTATCACAGAAACGCAAATAACAGACGATTTAGCAACCGCTTGTTTACATTGATACAAATGCTTGCTTTATTCCTTCCACTCAACATTACAATTTTGAAGAATGTGCTGAAACAAAGATGGATAACATTGATTATATACCAAACACTCTCTATGAGTTATTATAATACATTGAAGTTGCAGCTTCAGATAGTTCTGTTAGACCGTTACAGCTGCATGTAGTCTTGGCATTGGGGGCATATCAATCTTTTGCAGACCCTCAAGAACCCGGACTACTTTCCCCATTGTCGGCCGATCAAACTCATTATCTTCTATGCACCAGCATGCAACTTTGCAAACTCTTTCAGCTTCTTCCAAATTGAAATCACCATGTAATTGTGGATCCACCAAACTCTTCACATCTCCATTGTGAAGCTTGCTGATCGCTTGCACAGGGAAGTATTAAACATTCTGGTAAATGCTACTGCCGCTGGTGTTGTATGATGTTTCGAGCGAGGAATTCCTCCTTCCTGATATGATTTCCAGCAGTACCATACCAAAGCCGTAAACATCAATTTTTTGTGTGACTGCAACTCCACTAAGCCACTCTGGGGCAAGCTAACCAGCAGTTCCTCTGAATGTAGTCAGAAATCGGCTAAAATCCCTTCCCACAAACGCCACCAATCCGAAATCTGCAATTTTAGGAACAAAAGATGCGTCCACGAGTATGTTTTCTTGCTTAATGTCACAATGTATGATGCATTTGTGAAAACCCTGATGCAAGTAAGAGAATCCTTTGGCAACTCCTAAGGCTATTTGATATCTGGTGTTCCAATTTTCGACAACAACAACAACAACATTGCTCTTCTCAAATAGATGACCATCAAGAGAACCATTTAACATGTGTTTATACACAAGTAACCTGTGATCACCTTCGCAGCAGAAACTAATAAATTTTATTACGTTTTTTTTGAAAAGGAGGTTAAGACCCCTGGCCTCTGCATCAATCGATGCATACATCCATCTTTATTACTTATTCTACAAAGGTCTGACAAGAGCCTACATCAAGCCACCCGAAGCCCCTACTCACACCTATAAAACACGATAATGTGGAGTGCTCTCACTCCCCATATATAAACCGGTGTCGTCGCTGATCCATCCACATAGCGTATCGGCACTAACAGCCGGTGCAGCAGACCTAAAGCGTACACCACATGCACACGTTTTAGAAGCTGCCATCATCATCGAACCGCTGACCCATCTTCAGGAGAGAAATCTACATCATCCATGCCAGTCCGGCCATCCATCGACGCCACCACGACGCCCAACGGCGCCACCTCCCTGTGCTCATCCATCCAGACGCGAAGACTGTGTAAGATCTGTCGTGCGTAGAACCTGTTGAACAAGCATGACAAAGCGTAGCACCTGTCGGCCATGCATGACCTGACATCACCACCGAAGCTCCGTGCAGGACGAAGATACTCCACCTTATGCCTGTGTCTTCCAGCGCTGCTCCACAAACGATGCTCCCTAGAGAGGAACGACACCGCAATGCCGCCATCGTCCGATCTGGAAAACCAGATCCTAGGGTTTCCCCTGGAGCAGCACGAGTGGATCAACCTCCCTGCGCTCATCCATCCAGACGCGAAGACTCTGTAAGATCCGTCGTGCGTAGCACCTGCCGAACAGGCATGACAAAGCGTAGCACCTGTCGGCCAGGCATGACCTGACATCACCACCGAAACTCCGTGCAGGATGAAGATGGTCCACCTCCTGCCTCTGTCTTCCAGCGCTGCTCCACAAATGATGCTCCCTAGAGAGGAACGACACCGCAATGCCGCCATCGTCCGATCTGAAAAACCAAATCCTAGGGTTTCCCCTAGAGCAACACGAGTGGACCGGCAGTAGTTACAGAACGAAGCCTTTATCAAGGTAACGACGCAGTACGCCGCCATCGTCCGCCGTCGGCTCGATTTTCACCGGCAACTATGTCTCCCCAACCCGCAACCAGTACCGGATCCTGCAACGAGTCCGGTCACGTGATCCCAAGACCCCTGACGGCTTGCACCCCGCCGTATCCGGGCACGAAGCCCACAACCACCGCCTGCCGACAAGCCGCCGCGACTCCACCGCGAGGAGGAGTGGAGGACGAAGCTGCCGCAGCCTGGGGCCTCCACATCGCCACTGTGCCGCAGAAGAGGCCAGGAGGCCAGATCAGCCTCCTGCGAAGCACGCCAAGACGTAGAGGGACGTCCAGCGCGCACGACAGAGCAAGGAGAGGCACGCCGCCGCCGGCTGCCGCACGGGCTTTGCCCGGCGGTGGCGCCCGACGGCGGCGAGGGGGCGGGGGCTAAGTGAAGGGCGGCGGCGACGCATTGGTTTCGCCCGAGTCGCCCTCGCTTGGAGAGTGACGTGAGCGGAGCATTGGTTATTCTAGTCCTTCAATTTTACTATGTTAATATGTTGGATCAGTCCAATTGAGCTCACCTGAGCCCTGAATTGCTTCTCACCTTGACGGGCACCATCAAGCCTTTTCACTGCTATATTAGTCGACCCGTTTAAGAATTCTTTGTATACTGAACCAAAACCACCCGTCCAAGCTTTGGTGAGAAGTTTTTGTTAGGTTGATCTCTTCCGCGTGGGCCCAACGGCCCACCGGGCCCTTGATCTATGCGCCCTGATCGGGGGCGCCCAACCCGTTATGGTCGGTGGACCCCTGTGACCTGCGCTATAAATAAAGTGGTGGGGGCCGGGGCGCACGGTACGAGGTTCACCGCGCCGCCAGACCCCCCACCTAAATCCCCTTCCGATCTAGGGTTTAGCGCAGTGCTCACGGGAAGCACCACCTTCGGCTACACTCTTCCCTCACGCCACCGACGACTCCACCGGACCGATGGCCAGCGCTGGAAGTTCATCAGGCTTGGGATTAGGTGAGTACAATGGTAACACCGGATCTATCTATGCCTAGTTGATCTAAGGCTTCAGCATTGGTATCATGAGCCACTAGGCAGAGATTTATTCGGTACAAAGAAAAGAAAGCATTTTTTCCCTACCCCTACGAACCCTATATAGGCAAGGCACCGGGGATGGCTACGGCCTCGTCGGAAAAGAAGCGCCGCCGCAAGGCCGCGCCTGTTCCTCTCGATCCCCACACGCATCGGTAAGCCGAGGTGCGGGGAAGAAGAACCTAGCCCCTTGGGGGCTAAGTACAGATCAAGATCCGAAAGGAAAAACAAAGTATGGATCATATTCGATCCAAAAGAAGATCGGATTGAAACCGACAAAAGACAACAAAAAAAGGAGAGGGGGGGGGGAACGATGCAAAACAAGGGCAAAGGGCGCCACTACCGAACCGTTTGACGGCGGCGCATTCACCCTAGAGGTGCTCGCGCAGCCGGCAAAGGGGACGGAGATGGCGCCATCGAGTCACACATCCGGGCCTTTTTTTGTCGTGGTGGTGAAAGTTCACAGAAACAAGAAAAGTAAAGATGGCCGCATCTTCTTCCCTCGAGCTGCTCGAGAAAGGAGAGCACAGCCAGCAGCCGCATCTTCCCCTACCTCGAACTGCTCAAGGAAGAAAGGACCCTCGGTGGGGCGTGGATGCCACCACGCGAGGAACGGCCTTGGGCGTGCAGCGCCGGCTCGCGAGAGGGGCGACGAGAGGCCACCTCGGCGGGGCCTTAGAGCCACCGCGCGAGGGAAGGGCCCGGCCCCCCGTCGGCCATGCCCGACGAGAAGACGAGCAACTCTCAGTCTCTCTGTCGAGAGAGGGAGGAGAGAACGGGATAGAGCGGCGCGGGGGGAAATGAATCACGTTAGGGTTTCGGCCAGGCGGCTGGCCTTTTTGATCCCACCGAAAGGATTGGGCAACCGTCGGATTTAATCCGACGCCCCCCCATCGCTCCGCTGCCTAGGTCAAGTCTGACTGGGCTGTTGAGCCACAGCAAGGCGAGCACGCCGGCTTTGGCTGACCAGGCCGAGGCGGTTGGCTGTTGGGCCGAGGCAACGCCTCAGGCCGGCGGGAGAAGCCTCTCGGGCCGAAAGTAATAGAGTCCACAGGACGGCCATTTTCCCTTTTTAAGGAATTTTCGTTCTGTGTCTACTTAGACAGATTTAAAAGTGTTTTCTAGACATTTTTCTATGAAAATATGTTTAGAAAAATAGAAATTAAAAATGTTCAAAGTTTCTGTGAATATTTACAGAATTGTTATATAATTTTTCTGTAAAGAAAAGTAGAAAGTATTTTGAGAATAAAATAGCTTTCTCAGAAAAAGAAAGTTCATGAATTTTATAAAAGCATTAATAAAGTTCATGAATTTTATTTTAAATGTCATAATTATTTTCTGTAAAGTTAAGAGGCACATGAAATTTTATTTCACGTTTTCCGCTGCTAAAAGCAATATGGAATATGATCATGTTGTTATTCTGACCGACGTTGTTTAATCACACGGTCATATTGCATATTGCAAAATGATGCATTTATTTCTATCATTTGCCCAACGGTAATGTAGATTAATATGCATAGGCAATTATATGATTATTTTAACCAACGTTATTTAATGCATATGATTGTCGTACTGACTTCGCTTATTTGGTGATTTCAGGAGGTTTCCATCTGATGAGCTGCCTCAAGGAAATTCCGACACTCAGGGGGGACAACTACTCTTAGTGGAGGAAGGTGGACATGGCTCTCTGCATTGCAGAGGTGGACTGGGTTCTGGAGGAACCATAGCCAGCTGCACCTGCAGACCCAGTCAGAGAGGCTGATGAGGATGATGAGAGCTGGGACAAAAAGCAAGCAAATTATGAAAAAGAGGTGATGTCCCACTCCGTCAGCAACAGGCTATGGTTAAATGCCAACAAGAAATGTTTGGCGTTCATAAAGAACACCATTGAGACCACTATCGTGGGATCAATTGTTGATTGCCCTACAGCAAAAGAAATGCTGAACAAGATAAAGAGTCAGTTTACTGGCTCTTCTAAGACGTATGCCACCCAGTTGATCAAAGAACTGGTGACAGAGAACTACCATGGTGGTGGCCATGGCATAAGGGAGCACATCCTTAGGATGAGCCACACGGCGGCTAAGCTCAAACCTATGGATGCGGATCTGGAGATAAAACGAGCTCTCCTTGTCCACCTGGTGATGGCTTCGTTGCCTAAGGAGTTCGAGACCTTTGTAGTCAACTACAACATGCAGCCCGAGACTTTGGACATTGAAAAGGTCATCGCAATGTGCACACAAGAGGAGGAGAGGATTAAGGCCTCACATGGTGGCTCTCTTAACTATGTGAAGGAAAAGAAGAAGGGCTTTCCGCCTAACAAAGGTTCTCTCTCCAAGCCATAGGGCAATGGCAATGGCAATGGCAAAGCTCCTGTCCATTATCAGCATAGGCACATTCCAGTGGACAAGGAAACTTGCGTCCACTGTAAGGAGAAAGGGCACTACAAGAAGGATTGCCCTGTTTTTCTAAAGACCTTCATGGCTAAGAGAGGTAAAGATATAGTTTCTTTTGTTAATGAATTCTTGTATACAAAGTTTACGAAATCTACTTGGTGGATTGACTCAGGTGAAACTGTTCATGTTGCAAATTCTTTACAGGGATTCAGTTCGACGATAACTATGCCAAGAAATTCAAGAAGAATTGAAGTTGCGAACGGTGTCCAAGCCGAAGTTGAAGCTGTGGGTGATGTCTCCTTGGAGCTAGCCGGTGGTTTCAAACTTCTGCTTAGGGATGTGCTTTTCATACCTTGATGTAATAGGAACTTAATAAGTGTTTGGTGTTTAGAGAAAGACGATTATCAATGTTTCTTTGGACATGGCAAATGTGCCATTTGGTCTCATAATGATTATGTTGGGAATGCATTTCTACATGATGAGCTTTATTTATTATCGCTATGTGAAAAAGCGCCCTATGTGTTGAATGTGAATGAACAAAGTACTTCGTTGAACAACGATCAAAAGAAAAGAAAAAGAACTCACGACTCCTCGAAACTATTGTTGGAATTATGCCCTAGAGGCAATAATACATACAGTTATTATTATAATTCCTGTATCAAGATAATCGTTTATTATCCATGCTATAATTGTATTGAATGAAGACTCATTTACATGTGTGGATACATAGACAAAACACTGTCCCTAGCAAGCCTCTAGTTGGCTAGCCAGTTGATCAAAGATGGTCAGTGTCTTCTGATTATGAACAAGGTGTTGTTGCTTGATCACTGGATCACGTCATTAGGAGAATCACGTGATGGACTAGACCCAAACTAATAGACGTAGCATGTTGATCGTGTCATTTTGTTGCTACTGTTTTCTGCGTGTCAAGTATTTGTTCCTATGACCATGAGATCATATAACTCACTAACACCGGAGGAATACTTTGTGTGTATCAAACGTCGCAACGTAACTGGGTAACTATAAAGATGCTCTACAGGTATCTCCAAAGGTGTTCGTTGAGTTAGTATGGATCAAGACTGGGATTTGTCACTCCGTGTGACGGAGAGGTATCTCGGGGCCCACTCGGTAATACAACATCACACACAAGCCTTGCAAGCAATGTAACTTAGTGTAAGCTGCGGGATCTTGTATTACGGAACGAGTAAAGAGACTTGCCGGTAAACGAGATTGAAATAGGTATGCGGATACTGACGATCGAATCTCGGGCAAGTAACATACCGAAGGACAAAGGGAATGACATACGAGATTATATGAATCCTTGGTACTGAGGTTCAAACAATAAGATCTTCGTAGGATATGTAGGATCCAATATGGGCATCCAGGTCCCGCTATTGGATATTGACCGAGGAGTCTCTCGGGTCATGTCTACATAGTTCTCGAACCCGCAGGGTCTGCACACTTAAGGTTCGACGTTGTTTTATGCGTATTTGAGTTATATGGTTGGTTACCGAATGTTGTCCGGAGTCCCGGATGAGATCACGGACGTCACGAGGGTTCCCGGAATGGTCCGAAAACGAAGATTGATATATAGGATGACCTCATTTGATTACCGGAAGGTTTTCGGAGTTACCGGGAATGTACCGGGAATGACGAATGGGTTCCGGGAGTTCACCGGGGGGGGGGGGGGGGGGGAACCCACCCCGGGGAAGCCCATAGGCCTTGAGGGTGGCGCACCAGCCCTTAGTGGGCTGGTGGGACAGCCCAGAAAGGGCCCTATGCGCATTGGAAGAAAAATCATAGAGAAAAGAAAAAAAAAGGAGGAGGTGGGAAAGGAAAGAAGGACTCCACCCACCAAACCAAGTAGGACTCGGTTTGGCGGGGAGTCCTTCCCCCCTTTGGCTCGGCCGACCCCCTTGGGGCTCCTTGAGCCCCAATGCAAGGTCCCCCCTCTCCCACCTATATATACGGAGGTTTTAGGGCTGATTTGAGACGACTTTTCCACGGCAGCCCGACCACATACCTCCACGGTTTTTCCTCTAGATCGCGTTTGTGCGGAGCTCGGGCGGAGCCCTGCTGAGACGAGATCATCACCAACCTCCGGAGCGCCGTCACGCTGCCGGAGAACTCTTCTACCTCTCCGTCTCTCTTGCTGGATCAAGAAGGCCGAGATCATCGTCGAGCTGTACGTGTGCTAAACGCGGAGGTGCCGTCCGTTCGGCACTAGATCGTGGGACTGATCGCGGGATTGTTCGCGGGGCGGATTGAGGGACGTGAGGACGTTCCACTACATCAACCGTGTTCACTAACGCTTCTGCTGTACGGTCTACAAGGGTACGTAGATCACTCATCCCCTCTCGTAGATGGACATCATCATGATAGGTCTTCGTGCGCGTAGGAAAATTTGTGTTTCCCATGCGACGTGCCCAACAACTATGGCACTGTCGATTGGGCCATATTTCCAGGGGGAGAATAGAAAGATTAATCAAAAATGAAATTCTTCCAAAGTTGGAGTTCTCTGACTTAGAACAATGCGGGGATTGCATTAAAGGAAAATATGTAAAACAGATAAAGAAAGGAGCAAACCGAAGCACAGGAACACTGGAAATTGTCCACACTGATATTTGTGGACCGTTTCCGGTGAAACGTGTGGATGGTTATGATTCATTCATAACGTTCACAGACGATTACTCCCGCTTCGGTTACATTTATCCAATCAAAGACCGACATGAAGCATTGGATAAATTCAAAATATTCAAAGCTGAAGTTGAAAATCAGCTTGATAAAAAGATTAAGATAGTGAGGTCTGACCGTGGGGGGAGTACTACGGTCGACACACTCCATATGGCCAAGTCCCTGGACCTTTTGCAAAATTCTTGCAAGAAACTGGCATTGTTGCCCAGTATTCCATGCCGGGCGAACCTCAGCAAAATGGAGTAGCTGAAAGGCGTAACCGTACTCTCATGGATATGGTACGCAACATGATGAGCTAATCAGACCTTCCGTTGGGATTGTGGATGGAGGCACTTAAAACCGCCATTCACATCCTCAACAGAGTTCCAAGCAAGTCGGTGCCCAAAACACCGCACGAGCTCTGGACAGGAAGAGTGCCATCCCTACAACACCTAAGAGTGTGGGGATGCCCTGCTGAGGCCAAAATGTTGAATCCAAATCTTGGAAAGTTAGACCCGAAGACAGTGAGTTGCCATTTCATTGGCTACTCTGATAGGTCAAAAGGTTTTTGTTTCTACTGTCCAGACAAATACACAAAGTTTGTGGAATCGAGACATTCTATCTTCTTAGAGGACGAGATGATGAGGGGGAACCGGGTAGCTCGGAAAATTGATCTTGAGGAGAAAAGGGTGCATCCACCCATTCCGATGATTCAAGAGACATTTTTCTCACTACCCGCTGTAACTCCAACCATGACAACTGCGGGAGAAGACCCGAAACCTGTCCTTCAGGAGCCGACTGAACCCGTTGTTGATCATGAATTGGAAGTACAGCAAGAAATAATAGAAAGTGTGCCCGACAATGAGGCACTTAGAAGGTCTAATAGAACAAGAAGACCTGCTATTTCTATTGATTATAAAGTATACAACACAGAAATGGCCCACATGGAAGGTGATCCCACCACATATGAGGAGGCCATTAAAAGCCCTCACTCATCAAAATGGATAGAGGCAATGGAAGATGAGATGAAATCGATGAGTTCCAATCATGTTTGGGACTTAGAGATTATTCCTAAAGGAGCAAAGACAGTAGGCTGCAAATGGGTCTACAAAACAAAGTATGACTCTAATGGGAATGTAGACAAGTATAAAGCCCGACTTGTGGCAAAAGGATTTACACAAAGAGAAGGGATAGATTACAATGAGACCTTTTCTCCGGTCTCTTGTAAGGATTCCTTCAGAATCATAATGGCACTAGTTGCTCATTTTGATTTAGAGCTGCATCAAATGGATGTAAAGACGGTGTTTCTAAACGGTGATTTAGAAGAAGATGTCTACATGAAACAACCCAAGGGTTTTATCATGGAAGGCAAGGAAGATCTCGGTTGCCGTCTAAAGAAATCCATTTATGGGCTAAGGCAAGCCTCTAGACAGTGGTACATCAAGTTCAATGATACCATTAAAAGATTTGGATTCCAAGAAAATGTTGAGGATAATTGCATTTATGCTAAGTTTAAACATGGGAAATATATTTTCCTAATCTTGTATGTGGATGATATCTTGCTTGCAAGCAATGGTATTGGTCTACTACAAGAGACAAAGAAGTTTTTATCCTCACACTTCGACATGAAAGACCTTGGTGAAGCTTCATATGTTTTGGGCATTGAAATTCACCGAGACAGGAAAAATGGAGTCTTAGGACTCTCACAGAAAGCATATTTAGAGAAAGTTCTCCAAAAGTATAATATGCATAAGAGCAAAGCCACACCTGCTCCCATAGTCAAGGGCGATAGTTTTGGGAAATATCAATGTCCCAAGAATCAGTATGAGCTCAATGAAATGAAAACATTACCGTATACTTCGGCTGTTGGAAGTTTACAGTATGCACAAGTGTGCACACGCCCTGACTTAGCTTTTATCACCGGAGTACTCGGTAGATATCAAGCAAATCCAGGCCAAGAGCATTGGAAGATGGCAAAGAAAGCTTTGCGTTATGTGCAAGGCACAAAGGAAATCATGCTGACATATAGGCGATCTGATTCCCTAGAGATAAAAGGGTACTCAGACGCCGATTCTGCGGGAGATAGAGATGATAGAAAATCCACGTCTGGGTACGTGTTCACTCTCGCAGGGGAGCTATTTCATGGAAAAGCTCTAAACAGACCATAGTTGCATCGTCTACGATGCAAGCAGAGTTCATAGCATGTTTTGAAGCCACCGGGCAGGTGATATGGCTAAAGAAATTTATACCCGACTTGAAAGTGGTAGATTGTATCCACAAGCCACTAAAGATATACTGCGACAACCAGCCCACAGTATTCTATGCTCACAACAACAAGTCCAGCAATGCTGCCAAGACAATAGATATAAAGTATTATGTTGTGAAAGATAAAATCCAGGACCAAACTATAAGTCTCGAGCATATAAGTACGAAGTATATGCTTGTGGATCCGCTAACGAAAGGCTTACCACCCAGTGTATTCAAGGAAGACTTAGCCGGCATGGGTTTGATGGAAAGCCTACGATTCCTGGATAATAAGAGGCCCAGAAGTAAATGAATTTGTTTCAAAACAAAAGGTGTGTTGTGGCTGTATGATTCTATCGGCAATTAAGCTGTGACGATGAGACATGCTCTACACGCCTATATGTGATGGAACAAATAAAAGTA